>NW_009614706.1:0-415 GCF_000690535.1 Cariama cristata | reverse complement strand
GTGGGATCTCTAAAAGATTAATCACTGATTGACTGTAGTCACAGAAGATATTGCCATACGTGCCCTTTGCCAGCACAACTGTTCTCAATCCCTCTTGTCTTGCCCAAAGGTCAAGTTTTGCCTCCCTAAAACTGCCTCCTCCCAATTCAATCAGTTAAGGCATTTTCCACTTGCTGTCATATACCGTTGTGATGCTGCAAAGCAGCCATCATCAGGCTTCACACCGAAGGCGGCTACAGTCGTTGGCAGATGAAAGGATATGTGCGCACATAGTTTGCACATCATTAAGTTCGTAAAATGCTTTGAGGATGAAATGTGCTACATAAATATAACAGGTTATTAAATTTCTTGGTGCCATTTCCTTCATCTAAGTCTGCAGTGGTCTTCCATGGATTGTGCCCAAATCTGCTACCGC
>NW_009614705.1:0-6264 GCF_000690535.1 Cariama cristata | reverse complement strand
CGGGGCAGCCCCTGGCCTCACAGCAGCCATCCCCACTTGCCACGGACACCCAGGACAATTTCAGATTGCTCCTTAGATTCCTTTTTTTTTTCCTAACCTTAGAGATGAGATGAAAGTTTGGCATAAAAAAAAACCCAAACGCATATTGAAAGGAAAATAGTTATACCTTTCCATACTGCTTTAGAAAAACTGAATGCCTCTTCTTATCACTGATCGTGCTTTGAGGCCTGTTTGTGTTGCCTGTTAATAGACCCATATGTGTGTAAAATTAACAAAATGGATACCAAGATGTGAAGGGTGACAGTTACTTGCAAGGTGTTTTGTTTGGTACCCTGGTGAGTGTTAAAGATGATTCCTATTCCGTCTTGGCCAGATGTGCTGGTGTTCAAGCAATGGGTGCAATATTGCTTATGGATAACATGGCAGTTGCAAGTAAGCGTATCTGTACCACTTTCTGTAGTAATTGCAAGCTCTTGAATATCATTTAATGGCTAAATGGAATGTATAGGGTTGTCCTCAGTCTTCCCCTTTGTGAGATTGACTGAAATGCTGAAAAATAATTGACTAGCTTCAACTGAGATCTGTATGGGGTTTGGTTTTGGTTTTCCACCGTTAGAATATTTTTTTAATAGGCTAGTGTGAGAAGGGTTTAATTTAATGTTGTCTGGAGAGGAACCTTCACCATTTAGAAAGCAAATTCGCCTTTCCCCTTAATTTTAAGGACACACAGTCATTTTAGACATATGCTAGTGCTAAACGGATAACGCAGGCTTACATGGTGACAACCTGAAGAGGCATTTCCTTGGACAACTTAGATTAGTTGGTAGACAAACAGCTGGTTTTAAAAGCAATTTTCCACTGATGCTTATAGAAGATCCTTGAGCAGCTTTTTTCCCTCTCTTTCTCTCTCCTACTACTTTACAACACCATTTAACTTTATAGGCTGTCACTCTGTACCGAGCAAGAGAATTAATTAGTTGCCATCTATCTCTCTATTTCCAGTTTATGTCCTCAGAGACAAGTTCATCATCTTCCTCTCACTGAAAATAAATGAGTGGTTTTATTGTCTGATTTAAGGCAGAAAGAAAGGTGAATTAAAGCAATATGTGTTTTTGTACTGTAGGCCTACTACTATAGGCTGTAGTGGCAAAGGCTTACCTGTTTTCCCATGCTACATGTAAGTGTTCTTTACCTTACATGCTTTATATACTGTTTTCCTTCTGATACGCTTTTTCTTTCTTTTCTTTTTTTTCTCTTTATGTGAAAGAGAAATCTGTGGACTATTAGTGGAACTATAACCTGAGAAATTAATGTTTTTTTTAAAATGTCCCCAATTTTTGAAATGTTTGCTGTGGCCCTGTAAATAAGGCAGTCTTTTGCACACTTCTGAGTCATGACTATTTGGGGGGATAGGAGGGAACGGCACAGCAGCAGGTTTGATGTTGTTGTGCTGCAGCGCTGGGCTCTGCTTGGCTGGAGTAGTCTGTCGGGAATGGGCTGGTTGTCAGTCCAGGAGGAGTGACAGCCTGTGTGCTATGGTTTTTGATGCTAGACAGAAGGTCAGCTACATGCTGAGTAAGTATGCTAGACAGAAATGCAAGAAATAAAAACTATCTTACTAAATAAATTCTTTGAAGACTTAAACCAAATAAGAAGAGTAACTTCAGTTTTGCTTCTTTGTATTGCCAGTGTGCATGGGATTGTTGTTAGATTAACTTTGCGGATGGGTCTCTGTGCTCTCCAAGAGTTGAGGTTTTTATCCTTAGACAAGTGCTTTTCCTCTGTGAAATGATCGCTGGCTGGTTCAACCTCTCAGCCTCACTTTGAAAGCTGCAAACGCGGTGTGCTCAGCATGTTGAGTGTACGTCCACTCTAGGGGCTTTCCACAGTCTCCTGCTCTGATGATTACGCCCTGACAGAAGCCAGGAGAACCGATTTCACCTAACAGAGTTTATCGTGACACAGCATCCTCCTTGCTAGTCAAATTGGTTGTTGAGGTGTCCCGCCTAGGGGAGAACATCATTAGTCTTGAGTCCTGTGGATTATAAATACAACTGTTTAGCTACACAAACATTGCCTGTTCCTGGCAAGCCGATGTCTGGAATATAGAATAAATCTTTTTTGAGTATCCATGAGTTTTAACTACAAAACTGTTGTAATGTTTAGCTTTACTACATATAAATGAGACTCCTGACTCCCTCGGCTCTTGATAGACCACTAAAAATAATGGCAAAACCTAAAGTGGGGTCAGGAAACACATAGCTCAGGTGATCCCTAATTGTGGAAGAAATAATTCATTTTTAGCTCTCTTAATTTTTGAAATTTGATACAGTATTGGTTTGTTTTTCTACTTGTTTCATAGCAAGTTTAAACCAAAATCGAAAAATTAGAGAGATTTCTCTCCATTGTTCGTTTTTTTGTGTCCCAGCTATGAAGTTCAGATGGAGTTTAAAGTGTTGCAGTTTAGCACTAGCAACCACTAGGATTCTGAATACCATTAACTTCCACTCTTTTTTTTTTTTTTAATTCACGAATCTTTTTAATATAAGAAAAATATGTGAAGATGATAGCAAGAAACCCAAAATGCTTATTCGAGGGAAGGGAGGATAATCTTTATTATAGTAAGAAGGCCATCAACTTTGGGTTCTTGGGTCAGCTTTGGAAAGTAGATTTCTGTTTAAATGCTTTTTTATCTGAAGTTACTTAACCTGGTGTGTTTTCTCACTAGCGTGTTCCATTTGCATTAGAATTCAGCACTGTCAGAACACATGATGAAAAAACCCCCCAACATTTCTTGCTAGCTCTGTGACTGGATATTGTTTAAGATGCAGTAATTCAAATAATAAAGATCTTAAGGTATCAACGAACAAAACAGAAGAGGGTAAAAGAGAGAAACCAAACATTCATGCAGCAACATTTTGTGCCCTCATGTATTGCTTTGATGGCTTAAACCATGCTGCCTTCCCACAAATTGATGTTTTTTACATTATTCAGTCAACACTTGGCTGTGACCTTTCTTTAACAAGCGTTTACAATATTGTTGTAAACACAGCACAAACAGAGTTCTGACTGTTGCGGTATAGAGAACGTTTTCAGAAGTCAGCACAAGGTAGTGCAATTTTAGCACTAAAGAAGTGTGATGATATCTTCTTAAAAAAATTGGTTTTCAATCAATAGCCACAAAAATAGTTACACTACTTTTCTCTGGATAACAAATCAGGTTTTGAACAAGATGGGAAATGGTTGAGAAACAATATAGTTCTAGTGTGAAAAGTATGTTTGCTCTTTGGGAGACACTGATGAATCCAGCCTTAAGAAGGGCTTGCACATGCGCGACACCCTTAGAAAGAATATACTACCAAGTTCTGTTTGGTTTCTCTGATTCTACTTAAATTGACATAAGGAAACTGGAATAAACATTGCATTCAAATGTTTTAAAAATATTCATTACAATGTGTGTCATTCTAAAGAAGTAACACATAGTCATTTTTGTAAAAATATGCTGATAAAACTCAGAAGGGCTTGCACATGCGCGACACCCTTAGAAAGAATATACTACCAAGTTCTGTTTGGTTTCTCTGATTCTACTTAAATTGACATAAGGAAACTGGAATAAACATTGCATTCAAATGTTTTAAAAATATTCATTACAATGTGTGTCATTCTAAAGAAGTAACACATAGTCATTTTTGTAAAAATATGCTGATAAAACTCTTAATATGTTTTAGTATTAACTGGTTTTATGTCAATGCTATCGTTTTGTCCCTCGTCTATGTGGCGTTTGTTGATCAAGATGATCAAGCTTCTGGCGATAACCCACAAACCATGGGACTGGTAAGAATAAAACAGTTTTTTTATTGTATTACTTTGCATTTTTCAAGTGTGAGTGAGAAAGACTGTGTCTTTCACAGATTTGGAGAAAGGAATTACGATAGCAGGCTTATTTCCTTCTCTTGCTTGTCAATACAATGAGTAACAGCTTCTTTAAACTTGACATACAAGTTGTTTATCTTTGTATATAGAGACAGTTTGATTCTTTAACTTCCTTCTTTTTATATTCATTGGTACTTATTTTATATTCCTGTGACGTTAGATTGCTGCTGGGGGTGAGAATTAGTAGAAAAAGCCAAGCCAGAAGCAGTTGCTCTGAATTCAGGTGGCTTAAGTGATGCATGCGGCAGTCAGTACGTAGATCCGTTGTCTCAAAGGGGACGTTCGTTTTCTGACTTGGCGAAAAGAACCAAATAAAGCACGGTCAAATTAGAATTCCGCATTAACCCAAACGACAGAATAACAGAGTTCAATTGTGTCTCGTGGGAATGTGAGAACATACAAAGTGGAAGACTGTGCAAGAGCAAAGCCATTAGTCTCAAAGATAATACTGTAGCTGCATGCAGAGATGAAACACTTTTCATTTTAAAAATCACCGTAACGCATTTTATAATTGTAATTTATTGCCTGAAATTCTTCTTCAGAGCAATGCTTTGCCATAAAAAAATTGTTTTCTCTTGTTCTGTTTCCTCTGATAGTTTCTACTGCTTTGATTTCAGAGTGGTCTTTGACATAAATTATTCCATACTAGAATTTCTGTAACAAATGGTTGCAACTATGCAGTGAACTAGAAGTATTACTCTTCGTGCTTGTTATTTCTATGAAGAAATTGGTTATTTTTATGCTTTAGTATCAAAGATTGGATGTGGTGGGATAAGTGAAACATAAGGAATCATTCTTCATTTGAGCAATACTTCGTACAAGCCTTCGGTGCAGAGCTCACTTCTAGTGCTGACTGATCTGAAACTCAAGCAGAGTGACGAGGATGGATTTTGTGATGGAAATGTCTGTCTGCTACACAAATCACCACAACGGCTGCCACGTGTAGGCAATATCATCAAATGGGATTACTGCAGAAAAGTCATCAAATGGGATTACTACAGAAAAGTAAAAAAACCCCTAATGCTTAAAGCGAACAAGAGTTATTTGAAAATGTGTAGGTTTTGTTCGAGCCATAAAATAAGGCATAGTGCAGAACACTGTAGAGCTGCTGTTTGCTTTGCAAAAGTTTGGCAAGTAATTTACATTAATTATAATTTGGCCCCAGAAGGATATTCAGGCATCTGAATTAACGTGTCTTCTGTTTCACTTTTGTAGTTCCAGAATGAACCTAATGAATTGTTGAGAAATTCACTGTTGGAGTCGGAGAGCGTTTTTATCGGTGAGTTTATACCTCCCCTTAACTGTGTTATGAGGGTACAAACATGTCATTGAATCTAAAGATGTCTCTCTCAAATGATTATTGCTGTTTTAAAAGTTGCAGTGGGTGTAGCTGTGGTGACTGTTTTAAAGTATTAGAAAATGATGTTTCCAAATTAAAATGCAGATCTTTATGGAATTGTACTGCAATAACTCCTGTAGGTCACACCTGAAATTAATGACGCTGCTCATTTGCCTTCTACCACTTCACATCTTTTCATGAGAAAGCATCTTTCCGATCTTTGCATGCTCATTGTGCTCTGACGGGGATGTTAGCCTTGTCAAGGAGCTTTTTGTTTGACATCTTCCCAGCTTTGGATAAGGAAAAGCTAATATTTGTTCAGCAACTGTTATGTTGGTGGAATATGCAATGCTCTTCTATTGTTCTGCAGCAAAGAAACTAATTTATTAGGAATCACAGCTTACAATGATGAGCTGTCCATAGTGAAATATTAAAGTGTTGGGCAGCCAGCGATTCTTTTCATTTTTATTCGTTTTACAGGCATGCTTGATTTTAAGTATGATTATACGGCTGTAAAATAGTGATTCATTCTAAATTACTTACTTTTCTGCTATTCACACATTATTTCACATAACTTGCAACATCATACCAGTAATGATTGTCACTTCTCAATCATCTGAAGTAGATGATTTTTAGTTTTCCTAAGATAAGGACTATGTCTCACATTTGTCTTATGTCTCTGTATTCAACCTTTATATGCATGTATGTAAAAGTGGTGTTTCAAATGTGTTGTTTTCCAGTCACTAGAAATAATAAGGCTAGAACTTCTCTTCTCTTTTATAAAAACCCCCAACCAGCTCAGGCCTCTACGTGTTATTTTCCATTAGCAGGTATTACAGTACCTTGCAACTCTCTTCAATCACCTGTGGGAAATTATCTTACAAAGTTTTATTCTTTGCTGTAGGGGAGAGGCAGTAGATTCCTGCAAGTGCTTTTTAATGGAACTAGGTGTGTTTCTGTACGCTAGATGGTTGTTATCTCTGGCTTTGGTT
>NW_009614704.1:0-508 GCF_000690535.1 Cariama cristata | reverse complement strand
AAAGGTGTACGGTCACAGAAAGCCGAAATAATCTCTATATGCTCTGGACTATTTTCCTCTATATTCACCTCAATGAGAATGATAATGCAAAGGATTGCAGGGCTCCTTGATAAAGTGCAGGATTAAGATGCACTTGAGCAAGATTAGAAGAACAATATTGTTGCTCCATTAGAGAAAGAAAGAATCCCTTTGTTTATATTCTAGAGATTAAAGCAGTAAGAGCAGAAGACACCCAGAGGTCGCCACACACATACTTTGCTGTCTCAGATATAGTCTACGATTTAACTGTGGGATTCAGCAGGGCAGTTGCATAATTTAATCAGTTCTCTGTGTGCTGGGAGTCCTGAAGCAGCTCTCTGTATGAGGTAGTGAAGTGGATCTGCTTACATTGCAGACAGATAGGTGTGCTTGATTTTGAACAAAGGGTCCACGATGTGAATGAAGCGTTTGCAAGAAGTAATAGTAACTTCAAAGTAACGGCCTTTCCTAGTTGCTGAAACTGCATGTG
>NW_009614703.1:0-35661 GCF_000690535.1 Cariama cristata | reverse complement strand
TAAGCATTCATTATATTAGTTTAATAATCACTGGTTAAATCATGACAAACACATTTCTCGATATTGCAAGGAAATAATGAGATACAATATTTAAGTTAATTCACTTGGGCTTTGACAGTTCTGTATTCTGTGTATTAAATGTCTATATAAATATGAATGTATACATGCTACTACTACTATACATGCATGTGTGTCTATCTATTGTAACATATATATTTTATGTTATTGTACATTATTTTATATATACATGTACACACACCCTCTTGAGCTAGAGCAGATGTGGAAGAGATGTAAGAAAAGAATCCAGGTCTCTGTTTCTACTAATTATCTTTATGGTACAATACAACTATGATTCTTTTTCTTCGCTATAGCAGTTGAAAATTATCTTTGCATTCTAACAATGTACATTCAGTTAGAGTGTTAAAAAGTAAAATTAAATGCATCAGAATGGACAGAAAAATGTTTTAGTGAGATATGAAAAGAAATTGAGATGACAAAGGAGAAGGCTGTCAGACAGACGGTTTGGAGGCCGCTAGCAAGTAAAAAAGGAAGAAGAGAAGCAGTTTAGTTTGGGATGAATAAACTAGAGAAGAATGTTTTAGAATTTGCTTTTGGAATGCATATGAAAACAGTTGAGTTGTTTAAGATACATTTGTTCAAGGTTATATTTTTCTTCTTGATGAGTGAAAGTATCGCTGTGAGGACACCACAATCTGTTGAGCTGAGGCTGGCAGATATCATGGTGGAGGCTTGTGCAGAGCTGTACACCTTCAGTGGGCGAGTATCAAAACAAGCAGGTTTGGGGGTTGGGATTTTTTTCTTTTTCTTTTCTGTGCTTCTTTACCTGGCATAGGTCATTTTCCTTATAACCCAGAGCACATGGTAAGTTATTTTGAAATATTTGAAACACATCACAAGAATCTGACTTTCCAAAAGTCTGTGAATCAAGAAGGATTAATTCTTTTTTAAACGATATAATTAATTTTATAGGAGGCAATTTTTTCTTAGGTTCTATGACTTTCCTTTTTTCTTATGGAGCCTGAGCCCTTTTTTCCTCAGGGTCAGCTTTTTGGTTTTTCTTCCATAGCTGATGGAATAAACATACTCAGATAACTAGACTAAGTGCTCAAGTATAGCGAAAATGTGGAGATTTTCGTTGTTAGCAAAGGTTATCGCACAGTACAGAAGAGCATTCAGTGCAACTGCTCAGGAGAGACCATGTGTTTAGAGAAGCAGCAGGATTAAAAAGTCTTCTAAGTGTGAGAATTCCTTCTTATCTTGTAAGCTTTCACACCGAAGTGCAGCATGTATAATATCAGTAAACATCTAGACAAAAAGATTAAGCAGTATTCTTGTATGGTGCTTGATATGAGTCCATGTTTGCAAACTCTGCAACACTGCCAAGATTTAGAAATAGACTGTATGTCTAGGATGGTCTTGAATTTTCTTCAAGAAAAAGTGCTGCTGTCAGCAGTGGGCAAATGTCAGTATGTAATTTAGGTTTCTTGCTCTTGCCAACTGGAGTCAAAGATATCACAGATGTTTTCAATCCCTTGGTTATGCTGCTGACTAAGAAACTAAACAGAAATTGTAGCAAGAAGTAACAAATGTACTGGTTAAAGGTTTGTTACAACACCTTGTTTGGGAAAATGGCAGAAAGTCCTCTTACTTACCTCGGGATGCTTGCAATGCAGAAATATGCATCTGAACTGGCTGGCTGTGTTCTTTTTATAACTACTGAAGAAAAAGACACCACCAAAATGCTGTTCCTCTGACCTATTTTGCATGTCTACCATGGGGTGAGATGGTTGCACCCTAGAAGCGTTTCCTTCTCTCCCTTAGCTATAGAGAGGATCTCAGTTTACAAAGAAGAGGTCCACTTGAGCAATCTTTGGTGAAAAAAAGGTTTAGCACTCTTTATTAAATAGGCAGTTTTGAAGTCTAAAACTATGTTTCCTGTAAGTGCTGAGTGCCATAACTGCAGGTCAACCAAGCATCTTTAGAAAGGTTTAGGTCTTTACACTGCATAAAGCTTGAAGCAATAGCAACAGGTATTGGGATTTGTAGTAACCAGAGTTGTATTTTATATCCTCTGTTTTTAATGGGCTTGATCATATAGCTTCACATCTGTGGGGGAAAAAAAAAAAAAAAAAAAAACCCTGCCATAATTTGGCTCGCTTTCAAAAACAATACAATCTGTGGAGTGCCTGTCACTATGCAATAACTTACATAAATATTTTCTCTATAAATGACTCATTTTGTTTACCTTTTTCACAGATTTATAGGAGAGTAACAGCTGAGTATTGAGCTAGAAATTAAATCATATCTTCTAAGTGGAATTACTTTCAAGATCTTATTTTATTTTATTCACAGATGGAGCATCATTCCCACCGTTTGTTAAGAAGGGTCAGATACTGCGCTTCTTCTCCTCTGATATTTGCAGGTAGGCTGGTCCCCTCCAGCTCTGCGTAGACACCTGCGTGTGCCACCCGAATGCTCTTTCATTTCAGAGGGTGGCTGCAGTGGCTCTGCTTGGGCTCAGGCCACTGAGGCAGTTCAGCATAAATGTTTCACCTAAACACAAGTAAATTTGTGAGCTGTGCTCATGATTCAGAACCTGATTCTACCACTTTTATTTATGACAAGTAGCAAGCTATTTACGGTGTATTTTATTTCAGCCATTTACAGATGTATAATTCAGGAATATCTGACACTGTTGTGAGCTGTTACAGATCTATGAAAGACATTGAGGGCCACAGGGTTCAAAGTCTTGGATGTCTTCTAAGATCAAGATCCAGCCCATAACCTGTCTTATTTGGTCTGAGAAGGCAATAGGTACAGCAGGGCCCAGTTAGATCTGTCTTCTGCATTCTGCAGAACATCATCTATGGAGAACAGGATATACTGTCATCCACTAGATACTCAAAATTGTTTTCTCACAGGATATTTTTACATATTTTATTTTTTTGTATTTACAAACAAACAAACCTGCTTAATACATCATACTGGTGGCTTTTCAGCCTGCTTCTTCTGCTGTGGCTATCCAGTGTCCCTGAGTTATCCAATGGGATCGCTGAAAGCAATGTTAAAAGATTTAAAGTGCATCACAGTGCATTTACTTTGGGAGGTTCGACCCCTTTATTATTTTGCTGCCTGGAAACAGGCGCTTCCTTTTAACTAGATTTTAAGTGGGCCATTTGCTTTGCAGACTGTTTTTAAAGATCAGTGTTTTTACATGAAGTTAATGTTCTTTTTTTTGTGAAGTAATTGTATCCCCAAACTGGAAAGCATTTCACAAGTCATGGAAAAGGGAATTCTATGCAGAGGAGAAATGATAAGATACTTTGGATTGATTGCACACAGTTTGAGAGATCCCTCTGGCAATTTAATTCTCACAATTAATGAACAATGAAGGACAGTATGAATTGCCCAAAGGTCATGCTGCAGCGGGGTCGTGGAAAATGGTTCTCTTCGCGTTGCAAAAGCCAGAGCCCTTCTTTTGTTTTGGCTGTTGCCCTGGTTACATTATTGCAAAACAACCATATCTCTGTATCAGTTGGTAATGTATCAGCAAAAAGAAGCTTAAGTGGCATTCTGATTCATACGCAATGGAATAAGGTTATATGCAGAATGTTGCCTGCATCATAAAGCCTAGATTAGTATCATCAGATCAGCAAAAACCTATAGCAGAGCTGATTTATATTGATAAGTATCTCTACTGTAGTCCAAAAACTTTCAAAAATTTTGTAATAACACTAGGTGTAGAAGTTTTTTTTGAAAGCTCTTAATTTGTTAGTTTTGTGTATATTGTTAATTATTAGTATTAGCATTTTTGTCTGTCTTTTCGTGTATTGTCGTGCTCACCTCTGAGCTTGTACATCCTTTTGGGAAAGTGTGGAATATTCTGCATTACAGAGGAACACCCCTACAAACTGTTGAACATTGTGAAGGGAGTCTGGACATCGGCTCCCTGGAGTGCTTTTTTCTTTTAAAAGAGAGACCGTTGGAGGATCCTTAAGAAGTATTGCCATGAATTCAGATTTTTAATCCAAATGACAGAAACTTGTTTCTCCTCTTCTATGTTCAGATCGATCTATGGAGTTTTCCAGAGCAAGCAGAATGTGAAGGGAATTTCACTCTATCGTTTCACAGTTCCTCGTGAAGCATTTGCATCACCTACTGAAGTCGGAGATAATTATTGCTTCTGTACGGATAAAGTGATATCACAGAACTGCACATTAGCTGGAGTTCTAGATATTAGTGCCTGCAAAGGAGGTATAGTAGTGACACAGTACTGCCAAACAAGCCATCTAACTGTGGAAAAAGCACGTGTCCTGTAGCTGAGGTGTTACTCTAAGATCCAGGACATTTGCATTTGTGAATTCTTCCACAGATTGCTTGTGAGACCTTTCACATTTTTGCAGCCTCATTTCACAAAATGAGGACTATGATATTTCTGTATTTTGCATAGTGCTATGCAAAATTATGATAGTACAGACTGTATACTGAAATTGCAGGAATGTATGTATAGAAAGGAAAGGAGGGGGCACTATATAAAAGCCAGAGATAGTCACAGTCCTTGTATTTGTGATAATTAACACACACAGTGTGTCTGTGTGTGTGTAAGAGTGTGTGTGTATGTACACAACTAAATACACAAACAGAGACTGAGAGACACTACTGGCTTAGTTTAGCATCGATATAATAAAATAAATATACACAGAGTCTGCATTTGGTTCAGAGTGGACAGCATGGGTTCCCTTCAGGCTTGCTTTCTATTGAAACAAGACCATGAAGGTGGGGGAAACAGTGACGGTCAGTTCCTCACCTCAGCGTGAAACTGGGAGCACTGCCAGCTCCACAGTGTAGACACAGACAAGCAGGATTTGTAACTACAATTTATTTCACCATGCAAATTTTCCTCATGACAATAGAATCATAGAAATGTTCAGATTTTTTTTTGGGGGGGGTTGAGACTATTAACATTTTTTATCAGGATTGTGTGTCTGTATAAAAAACTATGTTTGCATGGAAAATGGCTGCAGAAGATGAGCACTGAAACAAGGCTTAATGATTCAAGTGAGTGTGTTTTTTCAAATAGGAAGACCGGTATTTATCTCTCTTCCACATTTTCTTCATGCAAGTGATTCTATATTGCATGATGTTGAAGGCCTGAGCCCGAATGAGAAGGAGCATGAGACGTTTCTAGATGTAGAGCCTGTAAGTCCAAATATTTAATAATTGTAACTCAGTAAACTTGTGATGTTTAAATTTAATTTTAGTAGAGTAGACCTTTTACCAGAGGGACAAGCAGAAGATGCAATATTTTCATGCTTGCTTTTGCAAGTTCTGCTCACAAAAGAGTTACGGTTTTAGCAGGGGAAATTTAGAACAGAACTTTGTCTCATTCTGACCTTCAAAGTTTGGAAAGTAAGTTTTGATTTTTCCTTGTTGAGAATGTGGGATTAAATAACTGCAAACTTTGAAGTATATTATAGCTTTTCTCTGACCTTCAAGTACTTTAAGAAAATTATTTTCTGTGAAAGTTCTTCTGTTCCCTCTATACTTAATTTTTTTCATTTTCTATAACTAGCTATTTTTGTATAATTACCATCTCAATCGAAATAAACATAGATCAGTTTATTTCCAAGTAAATTGTTAGAAGTCTGAACAGACTAGTCTAGAACAGACCTAATATAGGCTTGGATTGTCCAACAGAGCTCTGAATTTATGACAGCTATGATTTTGATTGCCTCCAATTTTACCTTTACTTCTGTTTCAGTGATTCAGATTCTTACCTTTAAGTGTATTTACCAAAGTTTTCTGAATTGTGTGATGAATTCTAAGGTTCTAAAATTTTATTTTGCTCTGAATTCGGATGAAGAGGTAAAATTCAGGATTTCTCACTAAAATACTTTTAGTTATATAATTTGATAGTTAAGCTATGTAACTTCAGTGAGGAGATCTGAAGTTAAATCTTTGTTTCACTTTCTTTGGAATAGAGACATCAACCTAAATCTGATACAAAATTGTCAAGAATCACACTCTGTCTTGTTTTTGTGGAGGACAGAGGGGAAAAGAAGGAAATGAAGAAAAGATCTGACCTTTGTTTTATTATGTTTGTTCTGATATGAAATGTTTGTTTTCGGCCCTATGCAAGCTAAACATCCTTCTTATTGAAAAACAAAATGTAGCTGATTTCTGCTGGGAAAAAAACCTAAAACATATTTTTATATGAAACATTTCATGACTGATTTAGTATTTTTAATCTTATTTTTGCCTTCAGTTTTAATGGCAGATTACAAAAATAAATATGGTAAAGCCACAAAATCAGAACTTCTATGAGAAATGGGAGATCCTTAGAAACACTAAAATTCCTTAAAAATTGAATCCTTCAAAACATAAGGATAAAACAATACCAAAGTCCTTTTTGACACAGTCCATATTCTAGGTTTAGGCATCCAATTAAAAAAGTTTATATTAATATGGATTTTTTTTTCTGCTTTTAGATCACTGGTTTTACACTGCAATTTGCAAAAAGGCTGCAAGTAAACCTCCTTGTGAAGCCTGCAACAAAAATTGAGTAAGTAGTACTTTATTACTTTGCTTTTAAAGACTTTTCAAGAGGGCTGATTTGTCTATGAGAGTGTCAGTAGAAATGCCTGGGAAAAGAAAGAATAAAAGTACTTTCCCACAGCCTTTTCATCTTTCTTGCAAAAATTTTAGTCACGAGTTTTCAGATAACATAAATTTCAGCAAAAGAGCAAGCCTTCTTGAGCAAGGCACTGCCCAAATATTTTTACATACATTTGATATCCCCGCAGAAGCTTACATGGCAACATGTTCTTACAAATAACATTCTTACAAACTCCAAATGGGGGCCATGAGGATGAACTAGAAGGTAAAATGTATTTTCTGTAATAAAAGAGAGAATTTACGTGTGCTCTGGCACTAGATGGATTTTATCACAAGGGTTGACGGGTCTCTAGCTGTTTTCTTTCTCTTCATTGGCCCACATGTACATGTACAGACGTGCATTTCATGATCCTGTACATCTGGCAGGTGAACACCGCACAGATCTTCAGACCCTCCTACCAACACCTAGCTGTGTCCAGCCTTTCTTCTTTCTGACTACCCACGTATGGAAGACTAGACAGAAAGAGGTGGTTGTTTAATATGTAAAAGGACTGTTATTAACTGTAGGCTTATTCTTTTCAGTCCAAAACTATACTAAAAAGGTACATCTGGAAGTTAGAAATGTAGTTAGAGGAAAAGAAAAATTTTTAAGTAGAGACTGGGCTTATGCACCGAACTAAAGTTAACATGCTGTACTTATTTTCTCATTTCAGAGCTTTATCGAAAGTTCAAAAACCTTATGTTTTTCCTCTTCTTTGGCTAAATGAGGTTAGTACATTTTCTGTCTATTAATCTTCACAGTTTAAAAATAAAAGAAAAAAAAAGAAGAAAAGAAAGAAGACAAAAAAAGACCTAGCTTTTTCAGTTTTGGTGCTCTGAAACTGGGCAATTAAACTCATGTTGTGATTTGCACATGCCAAGAACATATTCAGCAAATGAGGGCTTGCATACTTACCTTTCACTGACATGTTTCTTGCACTGTTTCAGTCTGCCGTTATTGGGGATGCGAAAGCAGAAATGTTCAGAAATAAAGTCACCGGTCGGGTCCAGATGCTGAGTGTGCTGCAGATGGTGTTAATGATCGCAGGTTCTGTGCTGTTCCTCGCATTCATGGGTTCCTATTTCATATGCAGATCAAAGAAATTAAAATAAGTAAGTAAGCACTAGCAGCTCTGTCCTCAGCAGTAACTTTTCCTCAGGGTTTCAAGAAGTTCAGAATCATTACCTATTTAGCTGCTCTTATTTTTTAAGTGCTAGTAAATTCAGTAGTTTTTCTGTGGGAAATCATCCAGATAATTTAGCTAATGTTTTCAAATTCTCTTCCCAGCCTTAATCTTTCAGGATACTCTTAACACACTCAGGAGTGGGTATTGGGAACTGTATCAGAAGACCAACAATTTTTTTGATCCCAAAACACATGATTTTTGTGAGTTTATGAAAACAGACATTTTTTCCAAGACTGCTAAACTGTTCAGAAATGTCCTCTAGTACTTCTCTGGGACAGAGGCCACACAGCTGCAGATTCCTGTGCTCTTCTAGGACATACTCCTATCTGGGGTTCAGAGAATCCACTGTAAATTACAGTTTTTATTGAGGTTCTTTCTTTCTCTCCGTCATGCATCACTGTCATGTTAGTCTAAAGATCTCCTGAACATACCTAGCCCACTAAGACTAAGTATACTCCCATCATGGGTGGAATAACCAAGTGGTGGATTAATGCACTGACATCTGGGGAAACAAACACATTTTTGGAGTGATTTAAAAGAATTGCAGAAACATTAATATTATGGTGAAAAGTATGCTGTAGTAAAAAGATTTGTAAGATGAAGACTTACCTCATCACATGTTTAATTCTGATTTTATTTCACTACAGGTAACAAAGACTTCAGAGGTAGTCAATGTTCAATTGAAATTTCAGCCAAGCAGCTTGTTAAAATTCAGAGACAAAAGGTATGATTCAAGGCACAGTCAGTCCATATGCTATGGAATTCAACTTGCTTCTCCATTTTGAGAAGACCAACTCACTAACCCAAATAAGCTGATGTTTCCAAAGGTCCACACTTCTGACATCACTAAGGAGGCCACCATGGAAACTATGCTTTCAAATAACTTTGATTATTTGAACCTTGTTACAAATTTTAAAGGACATTCAAACAGACTGAAGTTGAGGTGCAGTTGGATTTCAGTCCACCTTCTGCCATTTATGCAGCTTACTACTTTTTTTCCTCTGGGATTTGCAAGACAAATGAAAGCTGTTTGCTGATGTTCTGTCTCTGAGTACAGACTGGGAATGACAACACCTTGAGCTCATGCTGTGCTCTAGATGCTCTATTTGCAATGTTTCTTTCTGTTCCTTCAAGGAATGGAAGCTGCTACAATAGAACTGCTCTCTGTCCTCTATTCAGGGATGTTAATTGCATTGAATGTGAAGTTTGTTGTGTAAAGTTACTAATTGTAATACACAAAGTTAATAAAAGACTTACTAAAATAGGTGGTTTATACATTTTATGTGGAGGTGGCTCACAGACATAGCGCAGTCATTCATATATTGATGGAGCTCATTAATGTTTAGCTCCACAGCTCTTTAGTAAGCTGAACCACTCCCTAACTCCCAACCTGCTCCACTGATCTTTCTGTTGCCTCCCATGTGCTTTTTTTTTCTGGCTCTTGCTTGAACACCAGCCTCTGCTCTGCCCTAACCTCACTTCGTCCAAGGCCTCCCTTAGAGAATTATCTGATATGTCACCTTTAAGGTCAAGAGAAAATGTTGCAGAATGCTCCAGACACAAGAAAGACTGAGATAATGATTCTGATCAAACATCAGAGGGATCCACTTCTTTGCTCTTGAAAAACATAAATGAAAACAGGTAGCCCCAATTCTTCACTGATAAACCATCTGCCACAAGGAAATTTGTGCAATCATTTGTTTAATGATATGCATCAGCCTGTAGACAGGTAGCAAACACTACCATCTGCATAAATGGTTTACTTTTTCATTTAATCTGAATGCCATATCTTAGAAATGAGAGTCAATGGGGCAGATATTGAGTGTTGTGGGGTTTCTCCTTTTCCCATGGACTCCCTGAATTCAGAACAACAGCCTAAGTTCAGCACTTTCTAAGATTTCTTCCTGAATCCTTTGTCCCCTTATACAAGAGCTGCAACGAAAAAGGAAAATCAAACATGGCCAGCTTCTCATAGCCTGGTGTTTGCAAATAATGCTACGATGGACTTTAAACCGGAAAGGTCTGTCTTGCTAGTAAAGGACAATATCTTTGTCTGGGTATCTTTAGTAAAGTGTTCTCACCCTTTGGAAATAAAGGGGAAAATCCAACAGACTAAAAAGCTCTTGTTTTAATCCCGTGTTCTTTGTGGACAAAGTTGTGTAGCTATCAATGGAGCTGACGAATCACAGAATTCCCAAGAGATTATTCTTGAGGGCAAGGTCTATGTGGTACATGGCTACACCCTCTTTTTCCAGCCATGAGCTGGAAACACAAAGTAACAGGGCAGGAAATGTGAAGGAGGCATGACACTCAAGGGAAGATCTGCTCTCACATAAAGAGTCCATGCATTTGATGACTCATGGTGCTTGCTAGTCAATGAAGAACAAGACCTTCTTCTCAACTCTACATTATTGCTGGTGTCATACAGGTTGCTATGTTCCTATATTAGTCTCGGGACAGTTTGACACAACTGAAGGCACCTCTAGAGTCCTATGGACTGGTCAAAAGAGTATGAGGACAGCTAAAGTAATTAAGTCACCTTCTCCTCTGAAATAAGCACAGCTCCACTGTGGTTCAAGATGTGACACTAAGTTTTTATAAAAAAAACTAGTCTTTTGTGCCAGAATCTAACGGTGAAATCTTTTAATGAAAGGAGTAACAGCAAAGCTCCGGTCATTTTTGATGCACTAGCATTTCAGCTTCATTTTCTTTGGCTTCAAGTCCACTGTTAGCATGCTAGTGTTTGCGCTACTAGTGTTGTTTAGTGCTATGCGGTGCTCCAGTCACAGTGATCCAGCAAGTCAGGCCATGATTTTAAATGTCTCAGGGGCCAGTTTTGCATGCACACAAATACATTTGTTCATAAGTATTATCTCATTGATCTCAATGCAGGTTTGGACTTTTAAACTATGTTCAGCACCTAGACTGCACTTGAATTATAATTAGTAATTATTTTGTCCAAAGCATCAGTTACAGTTATTGTTAATTGATGTTATCAAGGCTAAAGTTAAATATTTACATTTGTTCAAACAGTGCAGGATAAAAGTTAGAAATGTTAATGAACTCAATAAAAATAAAATAAAGCTCAAATTCTTCTTTCTGAGATCCTTATGTCTAATTGTAAATAAAGTCTTCCGTGTTGAATAATAAAGCCCTTGTGCTCCTTTCCTTGGTATTTTGGATGTGTTTTCTTTTCCTAGGGACTGATTTTATACATTGACGAATAAGTGAACTTATGGCTAACCTTGTATGTCATTGTACTCTGGCACATCACAGCTGCTCAGAAGTACATATCACCTTTCATGTTGCCGCATGATATATTATAAATACCAATGACACAACATTTATGCTCTGGATTACAAAAAGGAGGAGACTTTGTAGGCAGGGATGAGCACCAGTATGTCTAAACTGAAGTAATTCTAAAACAATACCAGGAAACCAAGCTCTGACAGAAACCTACTTTCAACTCCCTTGAGCTGGAGGTGTTGGCAGCATGGTGTGAGCACATCCAGCAGCACATTACAACATCCTTTGCTGGCTCTGCTGGCCCAGCAGGTTGGGTGGGAGATGAGTCCAACTATGCTTGCACCTCACGTTCCCCACACATCCCAGGTCCTTCTGGGTGAAAATCACTACTGAAAATCAGATCTGACCCAAGATCTAACAGCCCACCTACTTACACCCCAGAGCAGGTGTGCCAGCTCTTGATCTCTAACTGTAATTACGCTTTCAAAGCCTTTCTAAGACCCGTTTCTCCCCCCCTAGCCTGCCAGTGTCTGTTAAGGCAATGTAAACATGCTACTACACCCTGAAAAAGAAAGAAAATTGTTGTTTTCTCTGTTCTTTTAAATGTGAGACTAGGCAAGGACTTGTTTTATTCATGGATGTACACATCAACAGTATTAAAAATAATAGTAAATTTAATAACTAATAAAATATGTTTACAGCTTTTTTTTTTTTTTTCAGTAGCTATATAAAACCAAAACCCAGAAAGGCAAATGACTAACACTTACCAAATGAAACTGCATTATAAATAGATGCTATTCGTTTTCTATTCTCTGTCCCCTCTTTGCATAAGAGAGAGCCCTGATGCTCTGTGGTCACATCATCGCGCAGCAGTACCAGAAGAAGCCAGGAACTCAAAGCCCACCCAGCCAGCGCCAGGCTAGGACCTCTCTCAGCTCTACTGTGTAAGAAAAGAAAGCAAATGCTTTGCAGTAGGCGCCACCCGAAGGACATACAGTTTTTCACAGTATCTCCTGCTTCATTTCAGCATAGGCAGTCAAAAATAACACTGGCTGAAATTCATTTTTGCTTCCTCTGACAGTTGATATCAGTAGAAATAATTACATCACTTTAAAAACAGTGTGAAAATAATCCTAAGTGTCAGCTGAATGACAGATTGTCAGATGCAGCACTAAGACAGAAATTTTGATGCCCATTAATATTCTGGAGTGTTTTGCTAAGACCAGGGTTTCCCTTGAGTTCTGTGAATTGGTGTTTTATGAAATACATGCTTGATGTAACCAGGTGCACCCATATTTTTCAGGACTGTGTTTCTTGCCCAGTATCATTTGTGTAACACCAAGGATTTGCAGACAAACCAGGACTTACACACAGCCATGTGTGTGCTCTTTTACGTGACTTAGGTTTTGGATACACCTTTAGCACATCTGCAATTTCAGCCTCACTAGAATATTTGAGCATAAAACCAGGGAAGTCGCATTTTTGCCCTTAATTTTTCCTTTTAAGTTTTCCAAATGAAAAGCCCACATATATGAATGCTTCTAAAGGTAAATGCCTCCAGTGATACTTTCTTTCATGATAGGAGCTAAAACATGATTGGCACCTCAAACCAGCAGCAGAACGTAAAAATCTGCTGGAGATGCAGGTACTTTTGAGTACTAACATATCAATCCAGATATTTCCTGTGTTTTTGCCACAAATGTGGAAGCATATCCTTCTCTGTGCATTCACTCTACAGGTGTAACTATTTATCTTTGCAATGGTCAAACACCGAGTCTGCTTTGTGAAATCAGAAGTTCTCACTACAGTGAATGCACACGGACACACACATACATGGACACACACATTTACACTGACTGTGATATGGCAGCAACTGCATTTCATTCTGCAGTCTTGGCAGCCTCAGCTTGGTTGTCTTCAGGAGGATAAATTGAAGAACACTTGACATTCACGGACTCACACTGACAGAAAACAAGGACAAAAGGGGAACCAGGACTCTCTAATTATTTCTATTTTTCCTATGAGCAATGGGAAAAAGCACTAAGAAAGAACTTTTGGCAAAGTATATACTTTAATTCAATGACAAGTCAGTGCAGTTAAGAGGTTAATTCAGGAAATCTATTCCAGCCACCATCTAATCTTCCAGGCAGCAGAGACTTCTCTGAGCACTCAGGAGCATCACCGACTTTGTTGAATGGACGTACATATGTGTCTCTTGCATAAGATCATTTGGCACTTAGTACAATCCTGAAGGAGCCATATCTGGTAGATGTACACAATGTTTCTAGCAGTAAAAATAAGTTAATGACTAGAGGAATCAGCCAGAGTGTGGAATATGTGGGTTCAGAAAGCTCCTATTTTTATGTAAATCCATTTAGATTACACTAATTCAGATGAAGAGAGTATGATATGATTCAGGTTGCTCCTTCACATGAAGCTAAAGTCCTAGATGAAGACGACTGCTAATCCACAAAGATAAAGGGGATCTTGGCTCTACTTTGGATATTGGTTGAGAGGCAGAGGACTCTTTTTATGCTGGTTTTAATTCTTATTGAGCTAAAACCAGAAGTAGTCCAAGAATCAAGGATGAGAAAATCTTGATCCCCCTTTCTAGTCAGGTGTAGGAACTATAACAAAAGTGCTAAATGCATCTTCTCCTTAAGGAAGGAGAAATATTGATCACTTTTTGGAATTTAGATGGTCTATATTTTAGAACACCAGCTTTTATGAATCCAGATGAAGAACCAGATTTTACCCTGTGTTTCACCTGAATTCCTTCCTGGGGCCAAGGACTCCTTAGGCATTGCAGCACCAACTATCGAAATCTTTAAGTACTTGTATTTAATGCTGCTTTGACCTGGAAGGGGCTGCTCTGTCTGGAATACCTGAGTGAAGAGGCTGGAGGTCTTTCTCTTACACAAAGATAAAGAAAGGTGAGTTTGCACAGATGGTTTAGCATGGCAATGCCTCATATCCCTGTGGAAAACTTTCAAGAGTGTATTTAGCTCAAAGTCACCTGCTAAGAGTACCAATCCTACCATCTGTGCTTCACGGCTTCATGAACATGAGAGTGGTCAGTGGCACTGGCTGTGGTGGTGGAGGGCAGATCACACCACACCAAAGCCCCCCCAGATAGCAGATGACAGTTATTATTCAGTAATATCTAATATCTGTTTATTCACTAATAGTTGAAAATTGAATCTGACTAAAATTTTCACATTTGACTGAGACATAACAAGTCAAACAGAGGAGTTTAAACCAATTGTGGTGGTACTACCTTGAACTGATACATTTGACTTTGCATTTCAGCCTCTCTGATGTAGTGCACACAGGAGGCAGTTTAAGCAACTATCTCTGATCAATCAGATATGAGCTGAGACCTGTTAAATTGTTTTATAAATGCTTAAATCTCTGACAAGTGGTTAAATTCACCTATTTGGTCTTCATGTGAAAGGGACCAGAAGTTCTCATTATTGCGCAAAGGATGATGAAATGGATTTACAGGCACAAAAATTTATTTGTGGGGTCCGTAACTCATGATATACAGCAACTGTAACAGTAACTCTTCCATTTAGGCAAAATAAAACCCAAACAAATATACAAGGGAAGGAAGTGGGGAAGAGAGAATGGAAAAAAAAAGGGAATGCTGTCCCAAGTGGCGAACCTGGATGAGAAGTGACAGGGGTGCCTCATATGAGCATCCTTTTCAGGGCATCCTCTCCAGTGAAGCGTTGCCTGCAAATGCCAGTTTCAAAGTAACTGCAGTTACATCTTGATCTCACCATTGCTTTCTCTCCCTCATTGCGCTAACCTCCCCTAAACCCCTTGTAGGCAGAAGAGAAATGAATAAAAAGAATGCCCAGCTAAATAATTCAGGAGCAGATTTCTATTAACTTCTCTTGCTAATATCTTCTAAGTTTTTTTTTACAGCCACTTCTTGGATGTTCCAAAATAGTGTTTAGGAAGAAATGCTGTCTTCCAGGCTAAAACCCTGAATGGTATGTTTAGATATAAAAATGCATATTTTACAGTTTTTACAATATTGAATTTTTTGGTCCACATGCACCCATGCAGCAAAACTTGGGAATGCAACACACCTGCCAGAAGTGGCAGACATCAATGCTTTACAACTCATTGAGTCACTGTTCGCAGTGTAGGAGTAATGTGCAAACCATGGAGCAATCCCAAAGGCAAACAGTGAATAATTTTGAATGAGAAATGAGAGTTACATATTTGCATTCTATTTGCAAGCAAATACTGAGCTGAAAGAGGAGACACTGTGCAAGGCTTACTGGCAGCTTATCCTGTCTGTATTTACAGGGAGGGGGTACACAGGGGTCTTCCCTGGTTTCTCCTACAGCCAGGAAAAGAAAATGGAAGGGCTGAGAATTTCAAATTTCTCTTGCTGTGCCCTCAAAACATCGATTCTTGCTCCTTTAGAAAAAGAAGGAATAAGACTGGAGATTTCTATTAAGAATTTCCTGCTGCCATTTACATAATAACCCTCCAACCGAACATTTCTGAAAACACTCCGTATGTTTACCTAGGTTTAGTGCTGTGCATCTTAACTTCCAGGCCTCGCCATGCACTTTCTGCGATATGCACTAGATGGCAATGGGATATCTAGGCTGACATTCCCACCTTCTCCAAATGTCCCGTCCAGAGCCGCTCACCCTGCAACAGGGTTTGGGTGGATACACTTAAAGTGGTGAGACTTCAGCTGAGGCCCCTTTTTTCACATTAATCCAGAGCATAAAATAAGCATCACGTCACCACCTCACACAGCTTGGTAGTGTTGCAACAGTTACCTAATTTGTTCATATATGTTAGTGTATGGCTTCCACAAAAACCAGATATTGTAGAGAATGTTTTTTTACAAACTTACGTTTTGACTCGTGAAGAAATGGTGAAATATTTGAACTCGGAGAGGTCACGTACTGTCAGGCTTATGAACAACGTAAAGATGCTCCACTTGCAGATCTGCCACTGCAGACCCTGGTGCCTGCTTGGAGAGCCGGGCTGGCCATCTCTGGTGAAGGACGTGAGAAAGCATGCAATACATTCATGCTCAGCAAATCCAGTTGCTGCCCCTTTCCATACGATCAGAACAACAACTCCCACTTGCCAGGACTCCTCCTTTTTAATATCCCCATTCTCCAGCCAGAAAACTCACCTTCTCTAATTCTCTTTGCTTCCTGTGACTATAAGGACATCTGACCATGACCTGCTTGAGCATTTGAGCTCAATTTTACCTACAATGCTCATAGGTCTAGAAATGACTCTGTATGTATTTGCATAATTTGGTATTTAAAATATTTGCTTAAATATGATTACAGCATCCCTCCCAGATTTTCTGTTGTAAATCAAGGCCCTAACATTTAATTGATATACTGTCTTTGTTGCAGGACATGTTTTGGTTTCAGAGAAAGCAGGCTATGTTTCTAATTTTTGTATCTAGGAAGAACACACATATTGCAATGAAAGTGGCTAAATAGACAGTCATATGTTGAGGTAGATAACATATTTGCATCAATAATAACAATATCCAATTAATAGGGTGCCCATAATAGCAGCCCTGAATAACAGGAACTAAAAAAATTATGTAAACTGCAAACTTGACTTTGTAGCCTACCTTCAAAAATATGTCTACAGTTTTGTAGGGCTTTCTGAGTGAGCAGGATATAAGCCATTTCTGACCCTCATTGTCAAGCTAACAGTGCAAGCCCTGCCCAGAATCAGCACCTCAGCAAGTGGAGGTCAGGTCTAGCTGAAATTATGGTTACACACTATTCACCTGTGTCCATTATTAATGGAAATAAAGTATTTATTCATTTGTGTGTATTTATTATCTTTAATCACAACATATGTATACTTCCTGGAGTTATGAAGATTGGATAGCAGTTTCTCGTTAATTTAGAAAACCAAACTTATTAAAAAAACATGTTATAAGCTTTTTTTTACATGATCATGTTTTCAAAGCTAAAAATATAAAAGGTGTTTGAGAAGGCTATTGAAACGATTTCTCAAAAATACATTTCCCTCAAAACAATTTTTTTATATAATTATTTCAAATAATTTTTTGGTATTGATATAATTCAGGGAAGAGATGAGAAATTTTGAGTCTCCTCTGAAATTCAATCACATTGAAATTGAAGACATCATCAAAGAAGGAAAAATAAGGTTCCGTTGGGCTTGACCACCTCGATTTCCAGGACTGATTATTTGTGAATGTGTGGGAGGGATGATATATACATATGTATGTTTTCATATACAGTTACTGATCACAACAGAAATGCTAGGAGTCTGTGCCTGTTAGGTTCAACAAGACCAAGTGCCAGGTCCTGCACTTTGGTCACAACAACCCCATGCAATGCTACAGGCTTGGGGAAGAGTGGCTGGAAAGCTGCCCGGTGGAAAAAGACCTGGGGGTGTTGGTCGACAGCCGGCTGAACATGAGCCGGCAGTGTGCCCAGGTGGCCAAGAAAGCCAACAGCATCCTGGCCTGTATCAGAAATAGCGTGGCCAGCAGGACCAGGGCAGTGATCATCCCTTTGTACTCCGTGCTGGTGAGGCTGCATCTCAAGTACTGTGTTCAGTTTTGGGTCCCTCACTACAAGAAGGACATTGAGTTGCTGGAGCGTGTCCAGAGAAGGGCAACAAAGCTGGTGAAGGGCCTGGAGCACCAGTCTGGTGGGGAGCAGCTGAGGCAGCTGGGCTTGTTTAGTCTGGAGAAAAGAAGGCTGAGGGGAGACCTTGCCACCCTCTACAACTACCTGAAAGTTGTAGTCTTCTCCCCAGTAACTAGCGATAGGACAAGAGGAAATGGCCTCAAGTTGCGCCAGGGGAGGTTCGGGTTGGATATTAGGAAGAATTTCTTCACTGTAAGAGTTGTTAAGCACTGGAATAGGCTCCCCAGGGCGGTGGTGGACTCACCATCCCTGGAGGTGTTCAAGAAACTTTTAGATGTGTCGCTTCAAGACATGGTTTAGTAGGCATGGTGGCATTGGGTAGAAGGCTGGATTTGATAATCTTTGAGGTCCAACCATAATGATTCTATGATTGTATGATTCTAAGTCATGGGCTGTGATGTCTCATGCCAGCAAGATGACATCCTAATACCTAGGTGAAAGCACTTCTTGTAACACTCGAGAGACCCTTTACAATGATGGATGATCAGTTTATTTTTCAAAATCAAACAGCTGGTATTATATTGATGGAAAGTCAAAACTAGACTCAAAGTTATTTCTCAGAGAAATAAGGACCAAGATGTTACATCAGAAGTTATCTGTGTTGCTAAACAGACAAGGTGTCAAATGCTGACCTTGTTCAAGTTTCTCTCTCTGTTTCTGTTTGCAACATACATGTGTGGATGTCCTGAAGATATGCTTTCAGTTGACCGGTCTACATCTGGTATGAGGAGGATATTGGATGTAAGTGTGTCCAATTGTCACTGCAAGTTATGGAAGTATGGCAATAATTTTAGGATGAGGTTTGCATCCTAAATTTTACAGTAATTTAGTATAAGATTTCTCTTATAGTGTTTTCATATATATCAAAGAAGAAATCTCTACCTTTGACCACTGACTGAAACTATTTTTTGTCACACCTGCCCTTCGCTGAAGAAAAATGTGTTTTAAATAGCTTTACCCGTACAAACTGAACTTGGCACAGAGATGATCCTGCAGGGAGCTGGTAGCATAGTGAAGGCTTTTGTGTTGCTACATTTTAAATTATTTAGAAACTTGTATCCATTATCCAAATTAGGTCTGCAAATGAGCTTGGTGTCCCTGCTGAAGACTCAGCCTTCATGCTGAGTGCCTGAAGGGCAGGGAGAGCGTTTCCAGGTCTGAGTAGGTGGTGGAGGCGTGTTAAAATGACAGATGTGCGATGTGTACTAAACTTTCTCCATTACTGGCTTTGCCAAAGAAGATTTCACATGCAGCTGCCATAGTATGAATTCTTTTCCAGCTGCTGACTCACCAGGGAGCGCACACAGCTGCTGATACATAAAATACTGCCTTTCTCTAGTTCTGTCCCCATCGGTCTGCTTCCTCCAGCCCTCAGCACTGGCTGCTGACGGTTCCTCCAGACAGGCATTGACAACCAGCAAACATGCAAAAAGCCATATTGTGAAGTAGACAGTTGCTGCACACATGTCATCATTACTGCATACACACATAAATAAGAATAAAAAGTAAAATTGCACCACCTGATAAGGATAGAACTCTCAATTGCATCATCTGCAAATAAACACACCTACAACATTGTATACTGCAACACACCCTCCTCATCCATTTCTTCTGCCCCGATAACCGCCCATTACTTTAATAATGACTGTTTTCCAACTCCGTGCACAACTGTACCTGAAACCCCCAACTACTCGGGTTGTAAAGTCAGATAACTGGCAGTGAGGCAATAGAAATGCATTTGAGAAGATAACATGTACCACGGCCCTTCAGCTGGGTGTGCCCCCACACTCTTGCCAGCTTCACCATCATAACTCAATAAAATGAAAGCAAACACAATAGGGGAAAAGACGTACAAACATGTTTTGAACGTACTCTTTTTTTTCCTGTGTAACTCAGCCCTGTATACAAGACTGTTAATGTCTCTAAGTACTTGACAGCTCCTTTGCTTGAAGAGCTCCACGCTTCAGTGCAAAAAAATGTGTGTCCAGGGCTTTTCCACACAGGGTATTAGTGATTTACTCTGTGTGTGCCAACAGTTTGGTCAGAGCATGAGGTAACATGGCGATGCAGAGAGCTGCAGAGCCTGAGGCCAGGCAGCTTCGATGCACCAGCGGCTTGACGGGGCCTGGCCCTCCATTGGGGAAGGACACAGGCATTTTCAGGTGCCATCAATTTCTGAGCTTTACAAGATTAGGGAAAGGATTTGAAAAGAGTCACAGATTTCTTGGCAGGACTGAGGCATATTAATAACTGTGATATCAAAGGATAAAAACCCCTTTACTTATTTTCCAGCCCACAGTCCCAGCTCTCGGTGATCACAGATGGGTCTAAGACCTGCACTTCCCTCAGGCAGCTGTCCTGTCTTCCAGAATTTAAACCTTCACATACAAGGCATTTAAAACCTAAATGTTTAAAGATATCTGATCACTGAAGTACTGCTTACAGTTATGACTCCTATTAATTTCAGTGGGTCTTAAGTAACAGTCAGTCAGCTACCCCTGGACCTTGGGCCCAAGGCTCAGGTCGCTTTGATTGTAAAGAGCCCTGAAAATGTGACTCCAGGGTGATCAATCATGAGGCTTACCGATACCCACCTAACCAAAAGAGCAACTGACCAGGGTAACCCAAAGCTAGACTCTGATGGATGCCATTTAAATAGCACAGGTTTGGTTTGCAAAACATACATGAGCTACTGCAAATGATGACCTAGTTTGCCTTCAAATAGGTGGCCCACCCCAGATACCACAAATTCAATGGAAATTTTTCCACTAGTGCAGTCAGTGTTGGTTCAAGACATTTTGCCTTAACGAAAGGCGTCTTGCAAATAAAAACTCATCTGCTTCATCTTGTTTCTGTGTTTAGAGATTGAGTGTTGCAAACCAGAAGATATGAAATCAGTAAGCTTTTAGTGAAGTTCCAAATAATGCCTCCCAGTAAAAGTTTTTGCTCTTTCTTGTATGCATTTTTCTACTCAAAATCGGTGGTTTGTAGTCAAAAGTTAATAAATATACCAGCTTTCAGCATCTGGAGAAATTATAGTCCAAAATAAATGTATGCTTTACATATTGTTTAACTCTGGTCTGGTCACTTGATTCCTGAGCGATGAACACATTCTCTGTGTGTAGGACAAACTCTTCACCCTAAGAATGCAATCTAGCAGACTCCAGCTGTTTAGGGTTTTAGCCAACAGAACAGGAGGGAAAAAATAAAATAAAAAAGCTAGAAAGCTGTATTTACAGCTGCATTAGCACTTAATACCATGAGTTTCTTTCAGACTCAGAACAAAACTGACCTTTAAGAGTAGCAAACTTAGAATATAAATGCAAAACATGGTCTGATTATGAAAGCCCTGATATAAAGCACGTTTTATTCTTACAGTGCTTGTCAAGCCCTCAGCTTGGAACTGCAAAGCTCTTTGGTTGCCATGCTTTTCCAGGCAGATGATAAATCTGCCTGCTTTGTGCGGTTTGATATGACAGCATGGCTCGAGTGATTCTTTTAAGCAATGACAATATGCCTAAGACCATAAGATTGTGTCACCGATAAAGGAGCTCCCTCTTGCATTGTTTTTTTCACAGGGATACTAAGGGCATTGAAATGCTCCTGGCTCATGCACATATGGTCACTTATTGATTGGCTCTGTAGATCCAGTTACAGTAAATTACATTATATGCCCTCCTCCCTAATTACTTAATGAAATCCCCTTGGGCTGCAACAATTTCCATATCAAAGTGGGTGGTTCATGCATAAATATAATGAGTGGAGCTGAAGCAATCCTTTTAAAAGCAGAGGCATAAGGCCAAAGGCTATTTCCTACAATTAAATTAGATAATTTAAAATCAAGTTGGATCAGGTGGGTTACTGTGGTTATAAAGGTATGCTGGGCAGTCTGAGTTACTCTGTCAGAAAGAACATTAAGGTTGTATATCTCTTCTGCTTGTAGTGGTCTGGAATCTGGAAAAGGTGGAGGAGACAGCTTTTGGGAGCAGCTCTGCAGCAGCACAGAGAGGTCAATGATCATCCAGGTATATCCACCAGAGTCAAGCAACTCGGTCCTCACTGCAGCCTTTCAACTGTCCTGCCCTGTGACTCCTTCTGCCTCTTACCTCTCTTGATGACCTAGACAGAGACTGTCATTTATGTATTTGAACAGGGCCAAGCGCAAAGGACTGCTGCTGTGCCCTGGGGCCTCTAAGCGCTGTTACAGTGCAATATGGAGGAGGCTGATACTCTTCAGTCAGAGTATATTGCCTTTCACCCAAAGCTGAGGGAGGAGGGGAATGAACCCAGGGTACTTGCCATGCACATGTCCCAGTGCATGCCCCTGAGTGAGCTGGTACATATGAAGTCTTTCAGCTGATCCATGGTGTTGGTGTTACTGTTCTTCCTTCCTTCCAGCACCTGATGCTTCAGTCATCCCAGGAGGCAGTTATCCTGAGGCTTATCTCACCTAGTGTTACATGTCCTCACCACAGGTGTTATACCAGCACATTACACCCTCTGTATAGTTAATGGACAAAAAGTTGCACTTGTGAGTCATAATTTCTCTGATCTTAAGGCTTATGATGAGATATATCACAAATCACAAAAGCTTATTTCTAACCCTTTGACTAAGGAATTGAAAAGAATAGCTCATATGAACGCCTCCCCTCATATTATTTGGAGTGTTTAGGGCTGGCCAGCACTAGAGAGAAGGTTTTGGGTTTCATTTTGGAATTAATCTTTCAAGTTGTTATATGTGCCACGGGATCTAGCTTCAGGAGAACTGTCGCTTCAATATATTGCATCTGGCTCTGGATGCCTAAATAAAACTGCCACCTGACCTAAATGACACTTCCTGGCCACAATCAGCTGAACTTCATCTGCCCATGTGAGCACACCAGTTTCCTAAACTCTTGGGAGTTTTGAGGATTTCCACAGCAGGTATTATTCTGATTACAAAGCATGAGCCTGTAGTTGTTCTTGGACTATGTGCAACCCCAATTAAACACATTCAGAGAAAGACTCCTCCTCTCCTCCCTTTTCAGTCACAGGTCACAGGACTAACTCAAATGCCAATCCCTTCCCAACCAAAAGAGATTTTTATCTGCTTCTCTTGACCAGCTTGAGGCTAGCTCCCTCGTTGCATCTTGGGCAGGGGTATCTAAGTGTCTCTTGCTGAGGCTGGTTGGCTTTGCATGGAAAAGAAATCTCACAAGCCCCAATAACACAGTGCTCAAGACTGTCACCTGGCAGAGAAACCAGCACACTGCTGTCTTTGAGCATTGAAACCTCCCTTTTGTACAGATTGCACTGAAAATCCAGCCCAGAGGCTCCATCTAGTTCCTGCTACATGGAGCAGCCCAACGTTGTGGCCTGAGACTTGCTCAACATCGCTCTTGCTCAAGAGGGAGGACTGACAGCAGCAAATCTTACATGAATGAATCAACGAGCTCTGCATTTGCAGGACAGGTCCTTCTGCAATAATTTGAAACTTACTCCTCCAGAAAGTGTGTAAATGTTTATTTGAAAGCCCTTTGACCTTATAGAGATACTGTTTTTCTCAGTAGATAAGGCAATAAACAGCTGCATCAATATTTACCTTAACAGAAGAGTGTTTTCTCTGTATCAGTTATGTTCTTTTTTGTGTTTTCTCCAGCACGTGGGCTGCAAAAAAAACCTCAACCCTCTTTTTTTCTTCAGATTTCAAATTGGAGGGAAAAGGGAACTTCCTGCTATTTTGCAAACATGCAACGCCATTCATGGCAATGGCTGCGGTATGATCAGCTTTCATGTGTGGTAGTAGGCATGCTGCTTCTGCAGGCTTTACAGCAGTCAGGGAGCACATGTCAGCAAAGGTCCAACTCATCTTCCCAAGACTAGTTATAATACACCAGCAACTGTTTGCTTACAAGCAGAATATGAGGACTGTCTTTGTACACATTGTGTTTATTTGCTATAACTCATTTTTCAGCAGTTCAAACCCTTTTTTTATCTTTGTGAAAAGGCTAGTATGCAATTTGGGGTCAGTGGCGATAAGAGAAGTTGAAAATATTGGAGGTTCAATATCCTCTGAGACTTACATTTTCATTTCAGCTGTTGCTGTGCGTGTGTAGCTGTCCACAGAAGAGAGTGTGAGATCTGGGATGACACATTCAGTTTGAATTGCAACCAATTTTCTGACCAGCTAAATGAAAACATAAATTCAGGCTGTGTTCAACGGTCTCTGCAGCTCTCCCATATTAATTACATCACGTTTCTTCGAGTCAGTGGACCCAAGTGAGTTACAAACAAACAAACAAAGAAAAACACAGAACCACCCTGTGAAGACAACTAGGGAGACCAAGGGTCAAGATTTGTGGCAGCAAGGAAAATTAAACTGCACAACTGGTACAAATTCCCATATTAAGGAAGACAAAATAACCTTCAGGGATACAAAGCACCACTATACGGCCAAGCAGCTGTACCCTGTGGCAATGGAAGGGATTTTTTCAATTTATATTTTAAAAAATTTCTATCCTTAAAATCAACTCAATATTTAGTTAATGGGGCTCTGTTAATAATTTCTGGTCCAGGGTTAGACTGTAGAACTGACTCATTTTACAGTTTTTAAGTGTAGAGGCTCACTGTAAAACCAAGTTTTAAGTACCCTCTGATCAACAGTAAGGAGAATATGAGCCATATGCTCGTTAGCATAACGCAGAGAGTATTCTAGCACCACCTAGCCAACTTCAAAGGAAACTTCAAGTCAGCAAACAGGCCCCGACTGTCACATATCATCAAACTGGCAATTAATGGTGTTGGGATAATTGGTGGACTAAACAGGATGGTTGCAGGACAGCCAGGATTGCAAGGTCATTCATGTCTCCCAGTTTGGTTCAAGGCTGCATCCACTCCTGAAAAAAAGTTGTTTTCCCTACCAGAGAGAACTTCTAGTAGAGAAACTGTTTAGCTATCTTTCTTACTACTCATTGTGGAAGAAATAACCCAGTTATTTGGGGATCTGAGTGGTTTGGGGTATGCAGATGATAGAAAGGAATAATATTGTCACAGTTATGATTGACATTTGACAAACAAAATCAACAGCAGAGTGCATCTCAATTTCTCTTTTACTGCATAATGCCAGAATCTGTACGGGATTATTTAATTCTGATTTTGGTTTTGATTTTTTCTTAATACTACTGAGCCCATTTTCTCTGGTTATTTATATTTTTAAATATACCTTCTGAACAATTTCTCATTACTGTGTGTGATACCCTGACTTTGTATATGGTTACTATGGCCATAGTAACCTAAAATAAATAACACAGAAAATAAATGTTCTCAGTGACTTGGAATGAATTCATGAACAGAGGATATAGAGCATCCACAATCAGGTGGTGAGAAAGATTTTAAATGCAGAAGACCTTGGACATAGGAAAAAGGAGATTGAGCGTGATTCTCAGAAAGCCAAATCCCATAGGCCTTATTCAGCCCTCACTCATCCAAGCTGAGTAACTAGCATCAGTAGGAGTTTTCACTAGGAACCTGGCTTAAGGAACTGAGAAAGGGAGTACATTGGACTGAGCTGCAATTTAATATGTCTTCAAGGAAATACTTGCCGGATCTTTCCTAGGATCTGGGAATGCAAATTGCTAGCTGATGCGTGCATTAGCCAAGGAGTTTATGACATTGCACAAGACTCAAGGTATTTTAGCATGAACTGTCTTGACTTGAATTCTAGTACTTTCATGAATTATGTATTTCCTGCTCTTTTTCAGTAGCTAAATTTCAAGTTCAAGGTATGATGTATCTTAAGGACTGTCTTGTTTAGTGAAATACAGGTGTGCAGCATGCAGAAAGCATTACAGAAACTATTCTCCCATCTTACAGCTGAAAGAGGTCACTACCAAGCATTATTTGCAAACCAGAGCTTTCCTGGTTATTGCACCAGCCTTCCCGGTACTGTATCCTTCTTTAGGATGCCGATAAGTCCCAAAGCTGTCTTTGTGCAACTTAGTGCTTTGTCCCAGTAAAAGGACTTAAAATAAAGGTCTAGACCCAATGGTTGCTTTGCAAAATTCTGGTGGTGAAAAGCAGCTGTGAACTGACTTAATCAACCAGTTAAACGGTGCTTATGACTGTTTCAGCTTCCTGGGACAGCACAGAGTAGCTGGAGTGAAGCAAAGGAGAATCCCAGAGTTGTCAGTCTGAGGCAAAGGAAGGGGGGTTGCACCGTCTCCTTCTCTTCCCACACTGACAAGCAAGGAAAAATCTGGTGTAAATGGGACCAGTGGGTATGCAGCATCTGGTATGGCATGACACTGTCTGCCACACTCAGCTCTGCCCTCACAGCCAGCAGCAGCTCAGTTAACAGCAGTTACTTCAGAGGTTTCCCTCAGAGTGAGATTTATTCTTGGCATGCAAACCTGAGTGCGCTCAATACAGGAAGACTTGTACCATTTCCAAGATTTCTGCTGGCTGACTTTACAGTTGGCTGGAGGATGTAGGGGAAGTTTCTGTTCAGCTTATATGGTTTTCGCCATCGTGTCGTTAGCTCCTTTCAAAATAACAGCTTGCCTTCTTGACAGGAACGAATAAACTAGCAAGGCAATTCTTTCTTTGTTAATCTTTAACTGGTCTCCAGCAAAACTAGAAAATGAACCATCTCTAACTCCATTTAGGGCGCCTTGGCCAGTCTGTATCGCACCATAACAGCTCCTGTGCCAGGAGATGACTAGCATGCTCCAGAAGGCCAGGTGGTTACCAAATCGCAGCACACATTATTCCCTGCTTCTGGAGCCCTGGATAATCCACCAGGCATGTTATTCTCTGCTTTAACCATTTCCTGATAGACAACTCTGGACATTGCTAGGTGGAGGACACAGCACAGGGCAGATCCATACACAGGACAAATCCATACATAGGTAAATATCATAAATCTTTCTAATCCTTAGAAATCTTGGAAAGGGAAGAAAACTTGTGAGCTCCGTTTGTCCCATATATGGGAAGGATGCATCTGGCTTTGTTGCTGTGATAATAAAGGTCATCTTTCTCTTCCATGGCAAAGGCCTTTGATCTTTCCCCCAAAGAAAACAGTCTTAGGAACGTATTTTTGTGTTCACTGTTTTGGATAACTTGGACTAATTCTTTGGATTACTGGCCTTTCTGAGTTACAAAATAATTTCCCCAACAGGTAATTTAACTGAATGTATTTGTGCCTGGCAATCTGTCAAATAGATCTGTACGATATGATCTATTGATATTTTTTCTCTCCATCCTTTACTTTACCTCTAGTTCCTCAAAACAAAATCCTTGAGCTAAAGTACTTGTATTGTCAGGCATGAAATAAAGAATAGTCTGCAATATGAATGTAGCGCTGAAAAAAACAGAACAAAATATTATCCAAATGTCTTCTGAGTGTGAACACATACATTCAACTAAGTAGTCTGGGTCTGATATTTGTTCTTAAGCTCATAAAGCTGCAAATATCTTGGAAGTACTTATTTATATTTTGTTTGTTAACTGACACTACAAAGCAGACAAGCTTGATGAAGCCAATAATGTATGGCATCTTTTGAAGATTATAATAGGTAATATATTTTAGAGTATTGGCGTGAACATAGTTTGTAATTAAAACAGCTAAATTAAAGTAGTCCCTCTGGGACTACTAGCCTGAGTTCAGCTGAGGAAGGGAAAGGGAATAAAGAAGAGTCCATACAGAAAAGGAGGAATAGAACCCTGAAGGAAGGAGAGCTTTTGAAAGATGAAATTGTCAAACTTTTAACAAAAATTGAGGGGGCATAAAAGCTCTTGAAAGGTCCCCCCCCAAAACCTCATTGTAAGCAGTGAAAGGACATTAATCTTGGTGAGTTTTGAGTTATGGGAGAATTGGACATTCAAGGCTGAAAGAATCATATTTTTCCATCATATAACAATATGCAGTAGCAAGTCAATGTTCACAGTGTTCACGTAAGGACCATGGCATATTGCATTGCTCTGGTTTTTTCCAGGGTCTGCCTATAATTTTGAACAAAGTCTTAAAAACATTGTGAGTTTTTTTCCAAATAGTGTATCAATTGCTGAAACAATTTAGGCTGATATCATAAATAATACTGTATGCAATACTATTTTCATTGAGGTCTTATTAGACCAAAGGCCTGAAAAGGATGGCTTGGACATCACATCCTAAGATGTCAACTTGAAAGCAAGTATAAACCCTATGTCTCCTAGGGACTTTTGAAATGGAGACAGAGAGGGCAGATACTGGAAGAAGAACTACTGCAAAGAGCCAAGGAACAACAACTATCCAAAGGAGTTGTGAATCTAACTTTAAGTAAATTTATTTTTTGCTTACTTTTTCCCTGTGCTACATGTTACTGTACAAGTTGCTCAGCTAGAAAACAGTCTTTCTTATTGACTCTCTTTTCCCACAGACAACAATACTGGCCATTTCTTAATTCGCTTTTTCTAAAATCCTTTGAAAAAGTTTTATGGCTTTTTAAAATGTTGGATATTTTGAAATCCCTTGGCCTAAACTGTCTTGAACGTGGAGCTCAGCAAACATTTGGGTTCGTTTATGAGGCTGACATTCAAATCGGGAGTAATGAAGCTGATACAGTGCTAAGGATATGCGAATGCTGTTTGCTCTGTAAAGCTGTATATAGAATCCAATAATGAGTCCTGGGATACAGGACAGTCTATCACTGTAAAGTAATTATTTGTTGACTGCTGAGCCAGCTGTGTTGAATTTGTGTCTTGGATTGTTCAGAATGTCAAAGCATCTTTAAATCTCAGTCTTCAGTTTAGATTAGAAATGTTAAGTGACAGCACATTTTTTATTTCTTACACTGTCCTAGTCTCCTGATACTAAAAAGAAATTCTTGTTGAGATAGTGCAGAACAAGGTAAGTTAGAAACGGGAGTGATTAGAAGAAAGTGCTTTTGTGGATGAACTACTTGTCTTTTAAAATGCTGTCAGAGATGGTAACTGCTCTGCCCACAAGCTATTGAAATCTTGAGACCCTGAGGTCTGATTCTGCCCATGTTGAAACAGGAAAAGGACATGCATTAATGTTAAAGGAAGCTAAATGGATCAGAAAATACTGTACGGAAAGAAAAGCTTCTCTGTTATGCATTTAGTTGTATGTATGCGTGTATCTATCTGGAACCTATTGGTGAGTATCTGTGTGTAGTTTTACTTGGGCAGATATCACATGAAGTCACTTCTCCCCAGACCACCTTGGGGTGCATGAGAAGGAATTAGCAAGCCAGCTGCAGTGCAAAGGGTAAAGAAGTATTGGTCTCCAGAGACCTAGACCATAACTTTAGGCAGAAGCCACAATGCCTCAACCTGCTTTTATGGCCTGCCCCACAGAATTACAGCTGCTGACTTAATTCTGGAAGCAACAATTAATTCCAGAGGCAACAATTATCCTGTAGCATTGGGAGCCACCCGTTGTTAGTGGTGCCTCCTGTGCAGGCAACATTTTTCACTCGTCCCCTCTGGGCTTCTCTGGCTGCATAGAGGAGGCTGTACTTGACACTGCTCCATCCCATAGGGATCCTGCATGGGCACATGAATCGCAACAGACTGTGTAAGTGTGTGGGTTTTGCATCCTGCTTTCACTTGAAGAGAGACCTTAGAAAAAGCAGTAGCTTCGAGATGAAAACATTAAAAAAAAAAAAATTCCAACAGGCAGTTGAAGGCCAAAGGAGAAAGCTCAGATCTTTGAAGATCTCCAGACATCAAATGTGAGAAGTCCCATGTCTTGTTTTGTCACTGCTCGGAGCTAAGGAATCAAAGCAGTAAGTACTGAACCATGCTGCAACCCTACAGAAGGAAGGAAAAGGAGAAATGGGAGAAGATCAGCAAAAGACAACTGAGCAGGATATAAAGGCAGAGAATCAGATCTGGGTAAGGTTTCTCAGAATGTAAAACTCTGTAAATGCCCAGCTTTTTTGGAGCCCAATCCAAACATTTCCTACAGCACATGGGAGTGCTTGAAACCTAAGCTTCCGACACAAACCGGTCTGAGTGCTGAGCAGGTAACTACACAGTGTCAGCACATCTAGGAACCAGCCAGTACGGAAATCCTGGAGTGAGGTAATCTTATCCACTCACACCTCATAAAACCTTGCAGGAACCTATCTATTTGGGAAATCAAAATCCGGGTTTAATGATCCAGAACCTTGTTGTGAAGGTCAGTATTTGTGACATTTATTTTTTAATTATTATCCCAAAGAACTGAGGAGGCCCTATGCTTTCTTGTTAAAACCCATCTGGAAAAACAGATGATAAGAAGAGCAATAATAACACTTCTTGGATGACAGATGCAGGAAAAAGGAGCATACTGTAGGTGTCAGGCAGGTTATTTCACTCCAAGGAGAAGCCAGGAAATGGGAGAGAGCTGCGGCTCCCGACGGCGCAGCCCCACCAGCCTGCTGCCCCTGCGGAGCTGCTTGGAGAACGCCTCGAGTCCCACCTGAAAGAAAAAGCTGAACACCACAATTAGTTGCATCAGCAGAATTTCACAGAATGTACTTGGGTTTTTGTTCTTTTGGAGGTTTTTGTGTTTTTTTTTCCCCCAGTGAAATAAAAGCAGAAAGCATTTACACTTCACTCCCCTTTTTTCAGTCAGACACTTCTGATTGGTTTTCTACTAGAAGTATAAAGTCAATTTTTCTTTTTCTTAAATTTTTTTTTTTTTTTTTTTACAATCAATAAATGTTGACCTGCTTATATGCAGGGTCTTTATATGGCATAATTTCTGAAAGCGTTAATCTCTGACTCTTCATGTACTCACAGAAATCTGTGACTGAGTGTTCAGCACGGAGCAGGGCTCAGAATTGATCACCTACAGTACCTGACGCTGAGAGTATTGTCTTGGTCTTGTTTAAGAAAGTCTATGGGATTGCTTTTCAGATAAAAGAATGAAGCTCCTTATTTTTAACGCACATCTATAAAGGGGAAAGGAAAACAATGCATTTTTAAGTTGTTGCAACACTCTTTATTTTGTCAGGCAAATAGTACTTTAGATACTCAATTAAATAGCACTATGTTAAACTACATTTTGTTCTTTCCTACACACTATATAATGCATATTCACTGTAATGACAGTTTCATCATGCTAGGAACTTATACACATACCTACACTTTTAAAAACAAGATTTTCTTAATAAAACACGCATATCTACAGGAACAACAATTGCAAAGAACACATTGTTAGGTCAAGATTTTGGCAAACTTTACAAACTACACAAAATAAAAATAGCCAAAAAAAATATCAGTACACGGTGGAGTTCTTAGCAGAGAACATATCTTTACATTTGATGAAGTTATGCCTAGAAGTCATTTTGCCTTTTTTTTTTAAGGAATAAAATTATATACATTATTTAGTAATCCTTAAAATAGGAAGTATTAAATAGCACAAACAATATTACAGTCTTAAGTTTTGGTGTTACCTACAGTACAGGGGCTACTTTAAACAAATAAAAATGGCAGTTTGTCTATTCTGTACATTTAAGGCCAAATTCTCAGCTGATATAAACCACAGTAGCTAAATGGACAGCAAGGAAGTTACGTTAGTTTATACCAACTGAGCATTTGGCTCCTGACTACTCTATACACAGGGGAAGGCTACTAAAGCATGGAAGCTTGGACCGGTTACGCACTGATAGAAACTTATTATATATATGCTGAAGTTTTCATGCAGCAGGAAAAATGTTAGTTTAAGTATAATCCCTTAAACAGTCATACCATAGTAATGGTATATGAAGCAGCTTTAAAAATATTATTTTATAATCGTATGAAACTCTGAGCTATGCTGATTGTTTTAACGGAATCCCTTATTGCCAATATTCTATTAGAAAACAGTGTAACTATAATTTCTGAGGCCTAATGGGGGCCTATTAAAATATCACTGTACCTAACCACTTAAAGGGTAAATTGTACCTTTAAATACCTATTAATCACTGTATTCCATCTGGAAGCAATTATGATCCTCACAATAGACATTAATATCACACTAACTTTGCAGTGAATCTGCTGGGGAAATAGGAAGAGCATGGCAGCATACAGAGTATATGCACTAATGTCATTCCAGGAGGTAGTTCTATTTTGTGGCACTCAATTTTTGGTTTGTCACTTACACACTTCAGAAGTCAACCATCCTCAGAAAAAATAAAAAAAAAAAGTATTTTGCTGTGCTGAAAGTCAGCTGGCAAAAACAAAACAAAATAAAATTATTTTCCCTTACCCATCTCATTTTCCTGTTTTGTTTTTTTTTTCTCCAGAGTCTGCTTTACCAGCTCTTGGGGCCAGATTCAAGCTCACTGAAGTCCAAGAGAAAGTTTCCCAATGGTTTCCATAAGAAGGACCTTAGATACCAGTGGCTACATATTGCAGAAATATGCATTTAGGCCTTGATTAAGGAAAGCACTTAACTAGATGGCAATACATGAGCAGGCTGGCATTGCCATCCCCTTTGAAGCAAGTAGTAAGTACACAAATTAAATTCAAAGAGCTCCCACTAGCATCAAAGGGTCTCAGAGACAGTGCTTAAATGGTTTGATCAATCAGTGCCCATTTCCCAGCTATTCTGCATCAGCTGGTGATAAAGTGACACACTTAACTGATACCAGCTAATACCAGAGTTACCTCCATTGCACTAGTTCTTAATTCACACTGGCACAAACCCAGAGGTGTTCTCCTATGCCCTGTAAAGTTACTCCTAGAGTATTCTAATAGAAGCAGAATCAAAATAATGCCCAAAGAGTTTCAACAAAGACCCATTAAAATGATTAAAACTATATTTTAAAATACAGTATCCATCTGTTACTGTCTGGAACTAACAACTTTTAAAAAATATTTTTTCTTAGTATTTTTTCTTGTATTCTCTGGGTTCAGAAATTATTTTCACTCACTTTTTTTTCCAGAAATTTACCTTCCTTTTTTTCTTTGAGCTTAACACAGCTCAGTTTTGAGCTGAACATTAGCTTATATTTTTGTATACCATCATAAAATATCATTGAATAAACAACAATTTTCCTAAGGTACTCATACATTTTTAATCCCTGTGATCTATCTCCTTTGAACAGACTCAGTGGCTTCCGCAACACTCTTACATAGTAAAATGTGGGAAATTTGTCCCTGTTTTTTGGCATTAGTGTTGCTCAAAAAAAAATTTTCTCAGGATAGCTTGATGCACATTTACGCCAATTTACAACTAAACAAAATTCATTAGACCTGACAGCTGCTTCTTAAACAAAAATATATCTGTTTAAACTTGCCTCTCAAGTTGTTATACTTTTCAGTTTTTGACCCAAACTCATTTTTCAGTTTTATTTTTCCCTCATTTCTTTTTTCCTTTTCTTTTCCTGACCCTCTTTTCAGCAGAAAACTGAAAATAAGAGGAAATTGTAAAAATAAAATTGAAAAGAAAAAGGGTACAAAAACTGGAAAAAGGAAATGGTTTAATTTAAAAATTCTGGTTAAAATATTTGCAACTTTGAGAAAACAGTTGAAAAAATAATGTTTTAAAATTTTCAGACACTCATGACTTGTTTCCACATTGATTTGTTTCCACATTGCAGACCAGTTCCAATTTAATTATGGAACAGATTAAAGATAATCTATGTTTATTATTTCTGAGTAAACACTCACATTCTGTCCTTTGAAAAAAACTGGAGTGTAATTCTTTGAAAAATAGCTAGAATACCTAAGTCACTTAGGTGTTTTTCAAAATTGTATGTATAATGAACATTCTCATGTTAGCTTTGTGCCACTTATAAAGCTATGTAGTCTTATACGACACCCTATTTTAATAAAAATCAATATGAGCAGAGATATTTTAAGTTACATTCCAGAGCTCATTAATTTATTACAACTCATACTATTCACAATAATCAGTGTTTCCTCTGATAAATTTTTTTTTTGTTTTTCTTCTACTTGTTCCTTCATTTGACCTCTGAATGAATGAAACATTTCTATTATACTTTACTTGCTTCCCATCAGCACGCATTCACATAATTTGAACAATGAGTGAAAGCTGTAAACCCAGTACTGAACAGTAAACAAGAAGAAACTCATGTTCTTAAATGCAGTGCGAGGAAATCTTAGTACCACCCTACTTTGAGCATACATCTTAATCCAGATTCTTTCACCACCAATTTAGTTGGTACAGTTGCAGAGTTGCAAGATAATACATTGATTTTGCCAAAATTTCTTTTCAGCTGTAATTAAATACTGAGATGTTAAAGGTGAATCTGATTTAAGATGAATACCCAGTTCTGCTTCTAGGGCAGAGCCCAACCTCGTGTCAGTAGGCATCTAGGAAAGAAAATGCTCTAAATTATTTTCTTCGTTAAGTTACACTGCATTTTATTGGGAGACGGATCCTTTCTGAGGCTTATTGGATTTTCATCTAATTTTTTACAAGATTTGTTCAAATTTGTTCTCAATAGACAAATATAAGCCCCCTACAGAGAGGACAAAGATATCTATTACTACAAAATAAAATTAAGATCCAGGTAATTGATTCCTTCTATTTCTACTTTTCCTGCTGTTGATAAGGGCCTTTAGTTTGCTGTAGTCGCCCCTTATCTTCTGGGATTCTTCCCTCTGCTGACCTTGCTGTCTACTGTCTTTGCAGTACTGGTTAATCATCTGCATTTCTGAGTGGCTGAAAGCTCCCACAAAGTCCTTTGGGTGGAACTGCAGCGCTCGCACCGAGCTGGCCCAGGTCCAAGGGGACCACTTGTCAGTCATGAAGGCCACCATCTCTGAATCCAACACTTTGAAATTGATCTTTGCTAAGGTCTGCTTGAAGCTGTTCTCTGTTGCGATGCAGTGGTAAAGCCCCCGGTCGCTGTCTTGGACAGAGCGAATGAGGAGTCCTTGCTCAGTTGCTATGATCCTCTCATTCAACTTGACCTACAGGGCAAAAAGGTAGAAGGAACTTTTTAGAGAATATTATGGAACAACACAGTATTGGATGTCTTGGTAAGTCTCACTTTAAACACCTCTTTCTTTCTTAAAGGTACTATATTTTGCTTTATCACATCTCCCAGAGACCACTATTACTGCTGTTGTTAGGAAAGAACTTATCTCAAGGTAAGTAAGTGTCGCTAAAGAAAATGACTTCAACATTTTTATTTCTTACATTACAATAGATTTGATTAGGTTGAAGGCAAAGATGCAAATCTGGAAACTAGATGAAAGAAGAGTTTTCATAATGTTACAATAGCAGAGCTGAGGAAATGAACTATTTTTCAGAGCTACACCCTCAAGAATGTCTCTTCCAGCATCAGAGTGTGCTGCTGAGACTCAACGGAAGAAAGGTGCAGACTTGTCATTGAACACAAGGTGGCTTCTAGTTAAATATTTTGACTGAGCAGGTTCCTGGGGCTAACTTCTGAAGAACTCTACCTGCACTGCGCAGTCTATAGCCTGGTATAAAAGTTGGCTCAGCTAGGACTTGGCTCATTGGAAACCAAGAGAAATTTTTCTGTTCTCCTATTTCCTTTCTGGCTTCAGACTCTGGACAGTCCTGGAGATGGTCACATCATCCGAAGGAAGAAAGATACCACAGCTTGTTGAGTTATCATCTAGCTATAAATGACTGTGCATATGTCCCTTTGCATATGAGCTCTGAAGTAAAAATTTCTAATTTAACTCATTATGAAAGGTTAGCAGTGCTGATATTTTTATGAATTATTTTTCTATTTTGCCACTGAACTTTGCATTATACCTGATTCTCTTGGGAATTCATTTATTTATTTTGCTATTCTGTTATTGTAAACTTTTGTAGACACCATGGAGATCAGACTTCCAGAAATGTGAGAGCTTGAAATGTAATTAACACTTTGAGTGTTTTATTTTGTGTCACTGTTTAAGGCTGGGCCGGC
>NW_009614702.1:37437-38990 GCF_000690535.1 Cariama cristata | reverse complement strand
AGGTGGTGGCCGGGCTGGACAAGCTGTCGGTCCTGCGCCTCAGCGCCGGCTACCTCCGCGCCAAGAGCTTCTTCAGCGGTAAGGGCACGGCCGGCGGGAGCACCCCCTCCTTTTTATCCCTTAGAAATGCTTTTCTTCCCTCTTTTTAACGTCACCTTGCTTTACTTTGCCGTCTCAAGCCACAAGGCGCTGAGGCGACATCGCGCCCTGGGCGAGAGCAGAGCTCGCACTTCGGGGTGAGAGGGATCTGGAGAGGTGAAGTTGCTTTTGTTTGTGGGCTCCTCTGAAGTAGAAAATTGAGGTTTAGGCTGGAGGGGTTTTTGCTTCATCCTGGGCTGAGGCTTTGGCAGGCACCGCCGCCAGGGGCCCAGCGGCTTTGGCCTTTTGTTTCATGAGGCAAGTGACTTTTTTTTTTTTTTTTCCCTCCCTGTTATAATACACCGGCGAAATAGTGTGCTGATAACGAATAATAATTACCTGTGGTGTGGTTACAGTTTGTTTGGGAACCTTTTAAAGCAGTCTGTGTTAAAGGCTGATGTCTGCATTCCACTGGGCTGTGATTGCAATGAATAGAAGCCCACAGGAGGGTATTTAGGCAGCCCTGGATTTTCCTGGTGAAATAGCAGTGGCTTGAGAATTCTGCATATGACCTCCGAAACACCACAATTTCTCTTTTTAACTCCAAATCATTGAATGTATTGAATGCCCTCTTTTTTTCTTTCCCCTTTTAAACCCTGCTTGTAGGATTGGCAAGCGGGTGAGACGAAAAATGAATGGCCTCGGAGAGGAGTTGTTTGCCTTGCAGCATCGGGTCAATTTGTTTGTTTGACTCTCGGCTGTGTTTTTCGTGCTGTTTTTGCCCTGGAAAGAAGCTGTGCGGAGTCAGCCCTTGCAAAGCTGAACGTGTCGCCTGAAACCCATCATCTGCGACGATGCTCTTGAAGCAGAGGAGGACCAGTATGGTGCTGGGGTTTCTGAAGGCTCCCACCCCGTGGGAGCACGTTTGTTCTTGCGTGGGATGGGATTCCGTGGCGCAATGCAGGCTTTGCTCTTGCCCTGAAACATGAATCACTTAAAGTTCGACGCTTAAAGAATTTATAAAGCGGAGGGGTGGCAGTGATTCCTTAAAACGGCAGTTTTGAAATGACCGGTCTTGTTGCAAAGCGTCACACCAGAATTTGCTTTGGGGCTTGTCGTCCTTTCCAGGGTGATTGTGCTGGGATGCTGTGCCAGCTCAACCGGGGAAGGGTGAGCACGGGATGAGCCTGGGGGGACGTGGTCTCGCTGCCCCACGAGCATCCTGCTAAGGCTGTCAGTCCTGGGGTTTGACATTCCTGCATCCCCGACACGGTGGGTGACTTTGAGTTTGCATTGCGAGAAACTGGGAAATTCCCTGTTCTGAGATTCTCATTATTTTTTTTTTTTTCCTCTGCTGTTCCACCTGGTTCGGTTTCATGGTACCAACTTCCCGACCGCTGAACCCATCGGTGTGTCTAAAGCTGTGGGATGGTACTGGTGTCTGTCTGGTTTAAGGCAGGTCCCTCTAGTTCAGG
>NW_009614702.1:0-37406 GCF_000690535.1 Cariama cristata | reverse complement strand
GGGAAAGAGGAAAGCCTCATCCTTTTAGATGCAAATAGTGATCGCAGACCTAGTTGAGTCTCTTTTGCAGCTTTAAAACAAACCAAAAAAATCCTTAAAAGGAGCTCTGGGCAAGCCCATGTACAAAATCAAATTATTTTATATGACTTTATTCCTTTTGGTGTGAATGCTGTAGTGGTGTTGCTCTCTGGCAAGCTGTGCTAAGATAAAGTTCACCTTAGGAAGGCTCTTGTTCAAAATATTCTGCTTGTTCCTTCCTCTCCTTTTCTTTTTTTTCTTTCTTTTTGGTCATCTGCATGCTTAAGGTTTTTTTCCCCTTGGTCTGTCAGGGAGCAGCATTAGGAGGGGCCGCCGGAGCAGCCGGGGTCTGTCTGCCTGCCTGCGCGTCGCTGAGCCGGGTGAGCTCGCGTGCTCCGACTCCCACTCAGCATCCTTGGAAATGTGAAATGGGATCCTGAGGAACCAGTTTTAGCTGCTGAATGCTGATAAGTCCCTGGTGAGATCGGATCAGAAAACACGAGTGGTTTGGGGTCTTTTTGTGTTTATTAAGAGCAGCCAGCCCATCCCAGAGCTGTCAGAAGGCAGCTCAGAAACAGGCAGTGCAAATCCTCGTATTGACCGGGGAGGAAGGAGGATCTGGCATCTCTCTTGCTCGAGTGTGTCCCTGCTTGAGCGCTCCCTGAAAGAAGACCAAGGAAAAACAAGGGTAGAAACTGGGGTGTGCTGCCGTACCTTGTGAGGAGAAACATCTTTGCAGGTCTCAGGTGGTGCCAGTGATCACTGAGAGCAATTCAGGTTTATGTCAGCTGCCGTTTCTCCAGCCCTCATCTTAAATAATTCATTGGGTGCCAGAAATGTCTCCTTCTCCTGGCTCTTTGAAAATTAATTATTTTTTAATTTGATTTCAGCATCTTGGTTGATGTGTAGCTGATGTATGGGGAAGTTTGTATGGGCTTAAGTGATTAAAAAGCAGGTGGGTTCTAGACCTTGGTCACTGGTAAAATCTCTGGGAGCTTCTCCTGTTTTGTTTCGGGCTCCCAATCATCTTCCGGCCATATGATAAATTCTTTACAATGCAGAGCAGGCTTCACAGCTCTTGTTAAACACGTACCTGCGTTTACATCGCAGTGGCAGATCTGCACCGGACGAGGTGGATTGACTGAGCTGTGCAGTGGAAGCAAACCTGGTGTTTAACTGTCAGAGATGGCCGAGAGACCGCATGCGAGAAGCATCTGCGCGTGCTTTTATCTGAACGGCGGAGTTTTGAACATTTGACTCGGGAAGATATTGCCAGGAGGTCTTTGATTCTTTTAAAAAGTTGTGTTTTTTCCTTCATTCGTGAGGATTTTTATGCTTTAAATGGCCTAAAGTGAAACTGTCCCTGTTCCCTTTCTGCCTGTCTGGGAGCACGACTAAAGGCTTGCATTGATAGAAATCAGAGGATTTAAGGCTGCTCAGTGTTTAATCTTTGGAGTGGTTTAGGGATCATCAAACATTGTCTTTGTTGAGAAGGGTTATTTATCAGAACAAACATTACCTCAGGCTGATGTGCCAAATACTGGGTTGAGTGTCTCTGCTATAAAGCCCCTGGTGCTACGTGGTGGTCTTCTGCAGGTCTTCGGAAGTGCACAGGACAAGAGCATCCACGTGTGTGTTTGTCTGCTAATTCTGTTCCTTTTTTGTGTCTGGTAAACCTTTCCCATTTAACAAAGCGGGAAGCAGTTCAGTGCCAGGTGTTTGCCACGTGTGTTCAGCATCTCTGGGGAAAGAGGGCTCTTGGCCATGATAGCTCTTGGCCATGATAGCTCTTTGCCATGGTCTCCTCCTGGAAGGAGACACCTTTTTTGTCTTGTACAGTAGTAATGATCTAACATCGTTTAGACAAATGTTGGGCTAAATCGTGTGGACAGGGGTTCTGATGTCAGACAGGAGGTTCTCTCTGATTTTGATGATCTGAAGGACCTTCTGGCTTCTAGCACATAAAGCAGCAAAATGCCTTGGGATTGCGGAGTGCCTGCCCCAGGACAGCAGATTATCCTGTGGCACAGCACAGGGCCGATGAGGATGGTTGGCCAGCCAGATCTGATCCGCGGCAGGGTGGAAGAGGCTTCTCTTGTGATGGAGCAGCACCCCTGTGCTCTGCGAGATTCTTTTACCCCGTTACCTGGCTTTGCAGCCCAAAGTGTATACAAATGCTTTCTGGCCACGGGAATGCTGCTTACCATGACAGAGGTGAATTTAGGTGGGGGAGCAGGGCCACAGGAGAGCTGGAGACATCAGGAGAGATGTCCCACCAGGGAGGTGGGTCACCTGCCAGTGGTCCAGCACTGCCCATCCCACGTGCCATCCAGCTGGGTAAAGCAGCACTGACCTGAACCCAGCACCGTTAGCCTGGACCAGGAGGACCAAAAGGAGCTGCAGTTGGCTTCCAAATCAAGGGTCCTATCCAAATGTCAGTGCAAGTTGACTTAAGGGCTTCTACCTTCTCCTTTCCTATCCAGGTCTCTACAACATTCCCCCCCCCCAAATGTCTTATTTCTTTATTCCCTCTTGGTGAGACAAATATTTTTAATTCTCGTTCACCATCTTAACCTTCACCCCTGCTCTGCAGGAGGCTCTTTCAGCGCGTGTGGCTTGGTAGAGATGGGAACATCACAGAATCACAGAATTGATTTGGTTGGAAGAGACCTCTGGGATCATTGAGTCCAACCTTAACACGCTGCAGGGTTACTGCTGCCTGGAGCTGAGGACCCAGGTGCTGTGGTCTGCATCTCCCGCAAGCCCAGGAGCCCCCTCCTCTCTCCCCGCTGATGCTGAGGACCGTCCCTGGAGCTGTACAGTGAAGCCACACCGCCTTGCTCCTGACATCCTCCCCTTCCTCTCCCCTACCCCATGTCTTGCTGTTGGGCGGCCGGGGCCATCGCACCGGGGTCTGCACGGCATGTCATACCAGATGAGCGCCGGCAGCTTAGCCCGGCGGTGCCTGGCAGGCTGCTCCCCTCTAATCCCTCCCCATTCCTCCTCTTGATGCTAGGGCCCGGCAAATGCTGCTGGCTTACGGAGGGATCCCTGTTTCTTCTGCCTCCCTTGCCTTCTGGAAAGGGGGAGAAGAGAAAGGAAGATGCTCCAGGAGAAGGTTTGTTGCTGGGTCTCGCTGTGCATGGTGATTTGCTAGCAAAAAAGGAAGGTGCCGTGTCGTGTGGCTGTCAGATAACATCTGTGTTGCTTGGTCCACTTAAACGCCTGGTGGGAAGTCAATTGGCAGACCTCAGAATGGGCAAGGGCTCAGTTCGGAGAAGTATCTTGCCCAGTTTGTTCCTGCAGCGTGCTGGGAAGGTTGTCCAAGCTGTGTTTCTCATCCTACAGCAAGCCAGACCCTTCTGGGGTGTGAGACCTAGCCCCACCTGAGCACTCGCTTGCCCTTGGGGGCCAGCTCGGTGTCCCCAGGGGGTCCTCTGCCTGTCACAGACCTGTGCCTGTGTTGCTCTGTTCCCAGGTGCCTGCACAACAAGGCTTTCATGGGCTTGTGCTGTTTCAGAGGGCTACAACATAGCACGGCTTTTCCAGCTGCTCCCCAAACTGAACCTGGGGAGGAGGTGGCATGGGGTGGCGCGCTGCCTGGTACGCAGCCGTTTGCTCATTTGACTTGAGGTGGTTGCTCTGGCACCGACGTTCAGCAATTGACCTGCAGCTTTCATTTCACAGGATTTCTCTCGAGGCTCTTGAGTCAAGTCTAGGGTTTATAAACGGTAGGAAGAGGGGTAAGAAAAGCTTGATCCATGGTGCTGAGAGGTGCATGTTTGAACCCCGCTGCTGGGCCTTGCTGTAAGGGCCAACTCTGCTTTGAAATGGGGCTCCTTGGAGATGCAGATGCACCTCTACCTTTGTGCAGCATCCTACCTGGAGAGCTGGGCTTGCCAACAGCCAAAGCACGGCCTCTGGGCAGCTCAGATGTATCGCTAGCTGAGAGGAGAGGAGGAAAATATCCTGGCATGTATTGCGGCATTAGAAATTTTGGGCACAGTCCGTCATCGTGGATCAGAGGGTGGATGTAGCCTTCGTTTTGGGCTGTATGTGGTTTGGAACTATGCATGGTATGTTTGACATGGAAGGTTAATGTCATCTATCCAAAATCTGAGCAGTTTGCCTCTCCCACGTGTTTTTAAAAAATAACACTCCTGCGGGTGTTGAGGGTTTGGAGTTTTTCCCAGAGTCCTCTTAAAATCATAGGTGGCACCTGTAGGATCGATGTGCAGCCTCAAGGCTGAGCCTAACCCTTTAAACTATGGTATGAATCCAGTTATTGCTAGAACCGTGACGGCCCGAAAAGTACCTAAGTTGCTCCCTGGCAGTTGGATCAGACTGGAAAAGTGCTTTAAATTGTATGGTTATTATAGACCCTATAGACTGTGCCCCTGAAACCTCTGAGGGCTTGAGATGGGGACGTGCGGTTGTTTAGAGATGACGAGTGTTGCTCCCTTGTTCACTTCGGCTGCTCTCCCACCTTACGAGCTGTTCAGCCACGTACTGCAGATAGCTGGAGCAATAAAGCCTAAGGGATGGTTTAAGAAAATAAAGCCTAGTCCTATGATCACCCTGCTCTCTTAATTGCCTAGGTAATGAGCTGGCCTTGGAGGAGCAATTTAAGCTGAGGAAGTCTTGTGACTTCCCTTAGGTAAGCAGTTTTCCTGCTGCGTGCTTTCCTTGCCAAATATTTCTCCCTGGCCCGCATGAGGGTAGCTGGTAGGGAGCTGTCGGAGGTCCTCGAGGTTTACGTTGTGCTCTCAGTGGCTGCCTTCTCTGCTGCCTACAAGCAAACGGGTGTCTCAAGGCTCCTTCAGATGCAAGCGTGGGAGCAGAGGTGGCAAGAAACTCCGGGTTAAGGTTTCGGGCTGGGATGATGCACACCTAAAGTTCCTGGGGGACGAGTGGTGGGAGCGAGAGAGCTGTCGATGCTGCAGGAAGAAGGGAAAGCCTAGCCAGTCCTTGTCATCTTTGTCCTTGTTTAAACTTCTGCCTGTGCTTCTCCCTTTGAGACCCAAGTGCCTTCGGTGACAGAACAGAAAGCTATGCGTAGTGAAGGCCGCCTTGCTTTTAAAAGTACAATTAGATCTTCTAACAGGGCATCCATTATTCACCACGCGTGTTCACGGAAGGTGGTGTATCTGCACCGTTCAGGCAAGGGATAAATAATTCAGCTATTTAATGAAATTTATGTCAACGGGGAGCTGTGGCAGGTATTCAGAAATGGTAAGTAAAACCATAGTATCCATTATGAATAAGCAAAAAGAAAGTCAGAAAGTATTTGCCAGTTGTTGGAAAATGGGCTCCATACAGCTGGGCGGTGAGAAATGAACTGATGGTTCAGCAAGCTGGGGAGGAGATGGCTCTGCTGCCCGGTTTCAGCAAATCTCTGCCCACTTCTCTCACCATTTCCATGATGCTCTTTCCTTCTAATGCATTTCAGACACTCCACATTGGAGGAGCTGCTGGCTGCATCCGCTAAGTCTTCCTTGTATATGGAAGTGGAATCATTTTGCATTGGCTAGGAAGAGCTCAGTTCATGCTCAACAACAACAAAGAAAATAAAATCCCAGAATGGGATACACTTTACTAAGTGCATGTTCCTGTTCTTTGCTTCTCAAAATAGTTGGAGACATGTAAGCTTGCTGTAAAACAAGCGGATTAAATAACAGAGCAGTGATCAGATTTGGCATGCTGACGGCGTAGGTGCCATCGGAGAAGCCAGAGAGGAGGTCGCAGTGCTTCGCGTGCCTTCACAACAGCAATTTAGCTTTCCACTGGTTTGAGCATGGCAATTAAGAAGGCATTTGGGCCAAAGTTTGCTCCCTTAGCATCACGCCGTTGTTCTCCACGTTGCATGCTCCTGCTGAGATGTGGCTCTGTCAACCTGCGGGGTTCCCACCAGTAGAAACAAAAGCTCTTGTGCTGGTTTCACTGGAGCGTTGCAGAATTCGTGTGTCACGCCGGAGGGACAGAACTGGGCTCTTCCTCAGCTTTTTTAGGTGGACACACGTGTTCTCAGGGGTGGATGTGGCAGGTCTTGGAGGTTTCCCCCAGGCAGTGTCCCCGGGGAGGGTGGCAGGCAATGCAAGCCCTTGTTGGCAGAGGGACCTTGCGAAGCCGAGGGAGATGGATGATGTCTGATACGGGCAACCTGAGACTGCTGTGGTTGGGAACTGCTACCTGGGACCCATGTGAGCTCATCAGCAAAACTTTTCTTATTTGTTGGGGAGACCCCTTTATTTTTTTATTTTTAAAGGAAAATATCATTCTGACTGGGGGCAAAGCTTCATTTGTGTTTAAGTGACTCTTCTAAATTAAAAATTTAGATTAAACATGAAACAACCTCAGTCCATTCAAAAGGAAATGAAAGAGGTTTTGTGTTTTTTTTTTTTTCTAAATTTCCTATATTTTGTTTCTTCTTTGCAATAAAGTGCAGGAAAACAATTTTGAGGGGTTATTTAATGTGAGAACATATGTACTGAGCAGCAAAGGTGCAGGTCCCTCTGCCCATGAGCATCTGGGAGCTGGAGAGGTAGGTGGGAAAGGAAGATTGGGAGATATCTCACGGTAAGGTGTTTACTCCCATGTGAGCAGGAGACCTGCTTTGCAGGGAATCGGCACGAATGACAGAAGGAGAGAGGTGGATAGAAGGCAATTTCATTAATAAATAAATCAACCAATCTCTCCTTCCCCCAGAGAGCAACTGATATGCACTGGGGCATTGAGCCCTACAGCAGAATGCTTGCAGGGAGCACCATGACCAAAACTCCTCTTCTCTCTCCCCCCGACAAGACCTGCTCAGACTAATAATTGCCGTGCACGTGTCCCTGCCATCACCTGCAGCTGGGTTCAGTGTTTTCTTGCCTCCTTTAAATGATGCCAGCAATGGTGGGGAGACACGACCCCTTGATGCTCTTGAAGAGCCATGAAGTTGGGTTTCCTTCTGCTGCTTCTCCTGTGTCAATGCCTGGAGTGGGTTTAGCACCGAGTCATCTCGTTTTCCTCCTTCACAATCAGCGGCCGATCCGAAACTCTGCTCCCACTTGGAGGTTTTGCCGTGTGGAGGGAAGGGGGCTGGGAGATATCCTCTCAAAAATGTTAATACCCGCTTGTTGGTGCAGAGATTTCTCAGGTCTGCAAAGCTCTGGCAGGTTCAGGAGTTCACTGGCAAACCTGGTAGGTAACGAGGTGTGCCTTCAGCATCACATGAAACAGCTTCCCAGGCTGGGTCCCGGGGGAAGCACCAGCCTGGAGATGGAGGGAGGAAACCCATCCCCATTGCCCCCCCCTCACCCAGCCCTTCTGCTCCCTGGGGGTGACAGCACAGAGCCAGGTAGCAGAGACGTGGTGAGCAACGTGGGTACCTGTGCGTGAGGACCCCCACAGTGGAGAAAGCATCTTCCTCCTGTGGGGAGGCAGATGCGGGCAGGGAGCTCATTCTTCAGAGATGGGGTCAGGTGGGGAGAGATTTTTCTTACTCTCAACTAGAAGGCTTTTGTGGCAAAATAGCCTTGCAGAAGCTTTTTTTTTTTTTTTTTTTTAATAAAAGAAATAGCAGGAAAAATGTGCAGGCCTTGCTCCTTTCAGGTGACCAACTTCTCTCCTTTAGCTTCCTCCTTCCACAGCTGCCAGTGGCAAAGGTGATGCTGGTGGCCAAAGTGAAAGAACCAAGGAAAAGCCACTTCTCTCCTTTCCTTTTTTTTTTTCCTTTTTTTCTTTTTTTTCCTTCTTTTTCCCCTGTGAATGCCTGTCCCTGTTTACACAGTGAGGGCAAAGACTGCACCTTGTCTCCCTGCCCAAGGTGAAGGCAAGTGCTGTATTGGGACGGCCACCTTTCCCTGGTGCTGAGCTCACCCCATTCCTGCCTTGCCCTTCCCCGGGCAGGCGGGGAGGATGCTGTGCGTGGTGGGGAGGATGCCGCGGCGGTTCTCCGGCTCATCTCTGCTCCATCAGTCTGATGCGCTGCGACAGTTCTGCTGAATTGCTGACCTGAGGGGCTGCACAGGGCTATTTATGGAGAGACAAAGCCAGGGGACACCAGGCAGGAGGCCAGCCTGAGATATCTGCAGCCAAGAGTGGGTCATCTTTGGGGTTATTTGGGTGACTCGGATGGAAAATGCGCTGTTTGGTGAAGGTCACAGGGACACCCACCGCCCCCCGCGGGGGGATTCTGGTTTATACAAGAGCAGCCCCTCAGCCCTGGTAGTTCGATCTTGTTTGCAGGAGCAGGCTGGGTTTGGTGGCAGGCATCTGCATGGAGGACAGTGGGCTGTCCTCTGATTTTAACTTGTGTCTCCTCTGGGCCCACAGTTTAGGAGCAACCAAGATGCTGATAGCAAAGTCTCTTTTTAGGCAGTGGTTGTGATCAAGTTTTCCTTTTGCAGGGAAATCTCAAGCCGTTAAACCAGACCTCTGAGTAGAGGGCAGCACCCTTTAGCTGCTGTTCTATCATCCAGGTTTATTTTTATCTTGCAGCTCCAGCGCAGCAGTCTGGGAGGTAGTGGAGGAGGACTAAAGACCTTTAATAATTCATAGCTCCTACATTTTTCTTCCCAGAGATCAGAAAAGCGAGTTGCTGGAAGGGCGCTGCCGGAAACCTTCTCCATCCATACCGCGGGACCCTGCCTAGGGGTTGCAACTGCCGTGCTTGCACAATGCTTTGCCCGATGGCCTGCCCGTGCCCGGGACTTTGTGCAGGTTTGTTGGGTTCCAACCCAGGCAGGGGACCCCAGTCCTCGCAGCAGGATGGTGTTCGGAGTCGGGGAGCAGTCGGGACGTGGCAGCACGTGCATGTCCCTCCTAGCGTGCTCAGGATCGACTCGCTGTGGTACAGACACGTGCTGTAACCTTAATCCTAGGCTGTTGGCCCTCGGTGTTCAAATAGTTCCTGAAATAATCTGTGCAGGCTGAGCCCGGGGGGAATTTCTTGGACCTCCCAGAAGCAGTTTTCATAGAATCACAGAACGGTTTCGTTGGAAGGGACCTTAAAGCCCATCCGGTTCCAATCCCCCTGCCATGGGCAGGGACACCTTCCATCAGACCAGGTTGCTCAAAGCCCCATCCAACCTGGCCTTGAACACTTCCAGCTTTGTTGCTGTATCATTTTTTCTTTTCATTAAAAGCAGTATTAGAATCGGCATGTGCTCTGCATTTGGTTATGGAGCAGAATCGATCCTTGGGATGGTGCTATGTCTGGTGGAAGAACATTTTTGTCCCCAGAGCTTCACGTGCATACCGGTGAGGCTCTGCAGACCACAGCAACCTTCTTTATTCCCACCTGCCTGCAAGCCAGTGCTTGGCAGATGCCCGTTGAGGATGCAGAGGACTTTGAGATGGAAGGTGAGCCCTGGCAGTGGAAAAGGGAGCGGTGTGCCTTTGCTGTGTGCTTGTCTTCCCAGCAAAGAAATGCTGATAGATGGGGGGGACTCCACTTTGGAGACCGAACCAGTCCCTCTGCTCACGGCTGCCCCGTGAATGTGGATGCTGCTGAGTTCACCTTCAGACCTCGTGGGCCTGGAAGGCTCAGAGGCACGTCTGGAGCACCTGCCTTTCGCAGCGTCTGGGAAGCTTCTGCACACAGGCGCTGAGGTCCTTCAGGATCTGCTCCATGTGGATGGAGGAGCTGAGTTTCAGCAGCAGCTTTGGCAAAGCACAAGGTGAGCCGAGCATTCCAGAGCCTGGTTTCATTTACATGCTGGTGGCTGGTGCCTTCTGACTTGCTGCTCTGTCTTGGCTCGCAGCTTTGCTCCTGCTGACAGCTTTATGGGCTGTTAAATTACTTCCAGGGTCCACTTGATGCTCCCGTCGCATCTGAGCATGGCAGCTCCTTGGCACGTGTAGAACAGGAGTTGGGAAAGGCAAATTCAAAAGAGTTTTTGCTCTCTCTGAGCAGGAGCAAGGGAGCACACCAGGCAGGCTGCAGTGGTAGCTACTGCTGGTGCCTCACACCTTTCCCCCCAGGTTCTGGTGGGAGCAGCTGGTTTATCAGCAGCCAAATACCATCCTCTGTCCTCACGGTGCTTGCAAGAAGCTTCTTGGCTTTGCTGCAGTCTCCACTGTCTCTTGGTCAGGCCTGCCATGCACAAGCTTGTTGTCATCTTATTCTTTGAATATTATCCACCCTAAAATATACCCAGGATTTATTTTCTTGGGGAGTACAGTACAAAATTTACAGACACGTCTTTTAGTTAAACTGAGTGATGGATTTCCTCATCCGTATTTATTGTGCATCGATCACTGTTAGGTTGCCTATGATCTCAGGTATCAGTGTTTGTATCCACATGTGTTTTTCTGTGTTGTTTTTCTCCCACTGTGAGCTGTGGCTTGCTTTAATTTGATTGAATAAACCCGCTATTTTGCTGAACTCTAACGAGACATCATTGATTGGACTATCTGGATTGTACCTTTCAAAATGGCATGTTCCTTATCCTGGAAGAGTGGGGTTCGCTGCAATGCCTTTTGTGTAGGGCGGCCTTTTGCTGCTGTTGGTCCGCTGACCTTTGCAGAGTTAGGGCATGCATGAGCTGATCCGTTCGAGTTCAGCATCACAAAGAAATGCTGGATGCAGTGACTCTCCCAGCAAGGACAGAGCTGCTGCCATGCCCCGAGAGCCAGTGGGGTGTGCGTGGTGTGGCACCAAGGGCTGGCTCTTACTGTTTGCAAAGAGTGGTGTGAGGCATTGATTCTGTGTCTACATTGGGACCAGGGACCTCCATGGTTGCTATTGTTAAATGATAAGAGAGATTTCCAGCTGGTGAGTTCACTAAATATATCCTTTTGTGCTACTGGTTGCAGATAACTGCTGGTAAACACAGGACCTTATAGGTATTCTGCTGATGCCTATCTGCTGTTATCATCCCTGGCTTTAACTGCTCTTTACTTGTAGATTGTTAAAGGTCGGGGGACAGTTGAGGGTATTGGGGAGGTGGGGGAAACGTCCTGTTAAAATCAACTCTTTTGAGGAGTGAAGCAAAAGGTTGGCTACACCACAGCTTCCCCTGGCACAGCATTGTCCAGCTTTGCAGCCAGGCCCACATTCCGGACGTTCGTGGGGTAGCTTGTGTGTGTCACTGCAGCACTGAAGTCCCTTCCCGTTGCTTTGTGCAGTTGCTCTGAAAAATCATGGTGCCAAAGAAGCGGAGAAGGATGGAGACTGCGGCAATGGACCAGCTCCGGGCTCGGCAGCGGTACCAGAAGGCGAGCTGCTCCTCCAGGTCAGTGCTTCTTGCTGGCCACCTCTCCCTGGCGGATGCCTTCAAGGGGTTTTCTTCTTCTCCCCTTTCCAGTTCCTTTGAATTTTACCCAAAGAGCAAGCTCTTCTGTTGATTGCAGGATGTTTTGGTGAAGCAGTGATTTCAAGTGGTGTAGCTCATATTGCTTCTGACTGAGTAGAGGTTTAAGACCTCTGCAAATCCCTGGGGCAGAAACGGTGTTGTTTCTCCTCTCCTTTTCCCATCCTTCCTGGAGAAAAATGCCATCTGTGAATTGTCTGTGTGTTTGAAAAAAAAAAAAAAAACCAAACCAAAAAAAAAAAACCCAAACCAACCCCAAAAAACCCCCACCCCAAACCAAACCCTCCATCTTGGTGGAAGCAGTGCTGAATTTCTGAGCACAGAGATTCAGCTCTTCTGCTTTTCTGTCATTGTATATAAATGGGTCATAGATGTAACATGAGAGCCAAGCAGAGCAAGACGTTTTGAGTGTGATTTTCAACATGTGCACACTGGTCCCGACTTGAGGATGTTGTCCAAACACTGGTGAAAACAGGGAAGAAAATGTCACGGAAGTTTTCCCTGATTTTCAGGCAATGATGCATGACACAGAGTACGTAGATAGATGCCGATGGGCCATATGCTCAGCCCATATACACAGAGCACGTGGCTGTATCCCAGGAGCTCTGTGAGCGGTGTATAGATGGCTCCTTTGGTGATACTGAAAGCAACACTGGTGATGCTGCAGCACGGTTGGGCTGAGCCTGCTGCTTCCATGGTTTATTCAAAGACGCCAGGAGATGACCACCTGTCTACAAACTGCACGGTGAATAGGAAGAGGTCGGGCTCCAGCAGTGTGAGGTGCTGCAAGGATGTAGGTCTCCCCTTCTCCCCCCACCAGGCACTCAGACCCAGGCTGCAGCACTGGCCCCTGCCTGGCTGTTGTCCAGAGCGGGGCAAGTGTGCTGGTCAGCCCTAGCTCCTATCCACAAGCTCGCTGAGCATCTCGGTGTCTAGTAAGAGAAATGCTAAAGCCAGGCTGGTTAATAACCAAAAATCTGAGGGTTTCTCGTTGTGGGTGTAACAAAACTGTGCTCAGCAGGGCTTGCTGGAGATTGATGTCCTGCTCATCAACTCTTCCCAGAGTTTGATTCTATCCTTTTAGAGGTACCAAGCTGGGTGTTAAAAGCTCTGGGTTTAGGTTTGGCTCTCCCAGGAGTCCGTCTGCACGATGCTGCATGTGGCAGGGGCTCAGGACCTGCCTCCGTGCCCTGGGGAAACTCTCCTGCATATTTATAAAACTACTTTCACCTGGTCTGTCACCTTTGACATCCAAACTTCCTTTGTCTTATCTCTTGGTTCACCCTGATTCTTCCCTTCCCCTTCCCTAATTTTCCAGCCTTCCTTTTTTGCTCTGTCCTTTTCCACCGAGGCTCTCTCCAACAGCAGTCTCAGAAAGGTAGGGTATCTTAAATTGAGGTTAAGCATGAAAATCCTTCTAAAGAGACCAAGGCCTTCGCAAGGTTGAGAACTGGGTGGACAGTCTCTGCCCAGGTGCACGGCAATGCAGGTACACATTACTGGCTGCAAGGTATTAAATCTGCCGGCTGCTCAGTGCTGCTAGGGAAGGACCGAGTGCTGCAAGATGTTGCTTGCTCCTGCTGTGGCAGAGCAATGCCTCCGAAGCTGCTCAAAGGGTTAAAGTGCGTTTGGCAGCACTAATTAACCTCTGCAACAGATTCCCACACACTGAGATCAACCCCAGTAAATAGAGGGAGCGTTTGTGCTCAGAATAAAGGGAAGGAGAAGGGGGGAGAAACACTGATCTGGACAATGAAACAGGATTTGGCAGCCAACAATAGCTGGACTTGGCTGAGACTACGCGCTAGACCCTAATTAATCCTGATGTCTATACATTGCGAAGTGGGGGAAGCAGGCCAGGACTGGCTACTGTGGCTTCCTCGCCTGCAGCCAGGTGAGTGGTACAGGATGGTTTTGGCTCTGGACAGCCATAGGGCTTCTGGGGTGTACACTGCAGGAGAACCCCTGCCTTCTGGAGGGTTCCTGCTTCTGCCAGGAGTGTCCCCACAAGGACCCATTGCCCTTAGGGAGGGGTGGCTGGATGGTGCTGTCATGACAGTGAAAGCAGTTTGGCTTTTGAGGAGCAAAAGCGATGATTTTCTTGGGTTTTCATGGCCTTTGCTCTTAGGCAGCACCATGGACTTGAAGGTGTTTACTGGAAGTCTATCGGGATCACTTCAGAACCGGGGAAAATGAGTCACGGAGTGATGCTTACCACTTGGGGTCAGGGGGAGATTCCTATGGGCTTGCTCCCAGCCCTGGCAAGGTGATGACAAGGTCTTCAAAGGACTGGGCTCTGTGCTATAGAGGCTTGCTCGTCATGGTTGGCAAAGGTTGGTGCAGTGCCTGCGGCACTTAGGGGTGCTCCCCTGGATCCTGCCAGTGCCTGTGTTACCAATATTCTTCTGTATTATCAGCTCCTGCCTGGTTGCAGAGAGCAGAGATGGAAAGCCAGGGCTCCTGGGATAGCAGCTGCACTCCCAAACTGGTAGGGAAGCTCTTCTGCACCTTCTAGTCTTCATGGATCTCCAGGTGCAAAGGACACTGTCAGCCAGCACCCTGGTCCCTTCTCCTGTGTCCTGTCCTGCCAGCCCTGGGGCTACTGGCTCAGAGAAAACACCCAAATTACTTCCCAAATTTGTTAAGCTGGTAGGAAGGAAGCCCTCTTAAGGAAAATCGAGGCTCTGAGCAGCCTAGCCCGTTCCTGCTGGGAAATGCAGTGCTCCCTTGGACGTTGACCTTGCAGTCCTGGAGCTCAAGGAGAGGATGAAAGGGTCAGTGTACTGTAAAATATGTAAGTTGTGTAACATTAAAAATGCATCAGAAACTTCAGATTGATGGCTGCATTTGCTGTTTTCTGTGGGGAGGGCTTAGTGCTTCCAACCTGCATGGGCGAAGCAGCTTGAGTATTTCTTTTGTGAAAACAGAGCACAGAGTTGAGCCTATTTGGGTGGAGGACATGCACAAACGAGCATGTGCTCCAGGATGGGCTGTAAGCGTTGTGTAAATCTGTACAGGACGCAGAGAGAGAGCTCCAGAGGAAGAGGAGCGTCTTGTGGCTAACGTGCATCCCCGGTGCGGGTGGCTGCAGACATCCTTTTCCTCTATGAACACTGATGCTTGGTCCTTTTGCTGCCGTGTGGTGCTTTGGAAGGATGGTGCTGTGCAGGTTGGATGAGTGCCCTGCAGTAGGTCGTCACCGGGTGTGAGTTTGGGGTGAATCATTTATCTGCCGAAAGGAAAAGGAACTCTGAGATCAACCAGCGATTCTGTGGTTTTCCCCCCAAGTCCAGGGACCACACTCAGTCTGGCCTCCCTCCTGCTTTGGAAGAAAATGGCTTTTCAAAATCGGATGTTTCTGCTACAGTTTCAAAACCAAACTCTTACGCTTTAGCTTTCACCTTTTCTGTTTTCACTGGTTAAGGCTCTTTGCAGCGCTGGGTTGGCCACCTCGACCACAGGGTGAGCGATGCGGGAGGAGGGAGCGGGCAGTGAAGACAACACCTTTCTTGGCTTTGTTCCTTGCCCATGGACAGCCAAGCAGACACACCACGGTCCTTCTCTAGACCTCTCCTCTGGCACCTGAGGAAGACAGGAGGGATGCAAACAAGGCCAGGAGCTAGGCAGATTTCTCCCAAACCATCCAGAGTATCCCCATCCACCTGGGCCAAGCAGCAGCAGGGAATGCCCGGCCAACGCTGGCAGTGTGTGGTGACCTGTGGTGGGTTTGCTGTCCTCTGAACATCCCCCAGCTTTTCCAGCCTCACGCTGCCCTAAGCCACACGTGGCTGCCAAGACCCTCCTGGGCTGTGGTAAGGATGGGACCTACATGAGCAGAGCCATCCAGGTAGATGCGGGTCAACATGAAATGCTGCCGACATGAAATGCTCTTTTGATTCAAGGTTGTCAGAAAGGCTTGTTTCCGCCAGAATACCAGAATGGACCAGTTCCTGATGGTGTCCGGTTTTGTGCTGCAAGCAGTTCTGAGACTTTTACTTGCTCTTCACATAGGAGGAATATAAATGTCCAAATCTGGGTCTGAGCGAACGCTTCCAGAATGGAAGCAAAGTTTTCCATCAGTTTGGATTAGGATACGCCTGAGCAGCTGTACAGAATTGCTACATGACCTCAGAGGAACCCAGCAGAAGGTACCATCTGTTTTCTTGGTGAGCACAGCTCTGCCAGTGTTGATCCCCGTTTTTCTCCAGCCCGCCTGCAGTTGGTGGAGTTTACTCAGGCAAGGCAGAGCGGAGGAAAATGAAAGAATGAGCTGCAGACCTTGACCTCTGCTAGGTAAAGCAGACTCATCAGATCTGCAAAAACCTGTGTTTTAGGCGCATGTGCTCTGGCAGTGCGGCAAGGTATGTGCATAGAGGCAATTGCGAGGATGCAGATCTCTGGTGCTGTTCCCGTCCTACAGGAAGGGTATGAAACCAAGAAGCTACTTGAACAGTGCGTCGGAGGATTTGGCGAGAGCCAGGGCAGCACCCAGTGTTACGATAGCGAGGTGTCATTGGGAAGGGCTTCGTTTCCTTCCTAGGCTTTGTCTGCTGCTCTACACCTTTCTCTTGGTGGGGCAGTGACTCAGCTGCCTCCTAGCTGGGACCAACCAGGACTTGAGTGACCAATGTCCAAGCAGAATGGAACCTGCCATCATGCTAGAAAAAGGTGATGTAAGCGTGGCGTGTACCTGCTGATCTCCTCTCTCTCCCCTAGGCGCTCAATGGCTTCGTGCTGGTGGTGACATCAGAAGGACTGATCTTTTACTCCTCACATACGATTCAGGACTATCTGGGATTTCATCAGGTTGGTGGGACACCTCAGACTCACTGTGATGGGTTTGCAGAGTGGATTTTTTCTTGGTGGTGGAGTCCCAGGTTCCCTGCAGGGAGAAAGCTCTGCAGGGATCACAGGGTTTCGGGGGGCTGTATGGGGGTTTTCCTTGGGCTTGTGAATTTGGACCCTGTGTTGCCAGATGTGGTCACTGTGAGGTGTCAAAGCAACTTTGCTAGCCCACAGATGCTTTCCACCAACCACAATGACAGGCGTGAGGTTCACGGCCCTCTTGTGTAATGCCATGGTGAGATGTCTGGGGTTCCCTATCCAGTTTGCCTTCAGGGACACCCGCTCCTCTGGGGGACCCCTGGTAAATCCCATAAGGCTCCGATGCTTTCTGGTTATCTGAGCGCCCAGGTAACCTGGAAGGCACTAGGTCAGATTTATGAGGAAGCAGGACTTACCTACAGTCCTTCAGTTACCGTGGTTTGGTGTTGCTCCCACACAGCTGGCTTTCCCCATCACCTGGGGTAGATGAGGACTGTCCACCTGGACAGAGAGAGCCAATGTCAAAGCAGTTGCCTTGTCCTCTCAGGAACAGTGTAGGGATGGGGTGGCTTTGCTGCTCTTTTGTTCTCAAATCCATGTTTTCATCTCATCCCATAAGTCAGCGCTAGGATGTTGAAGGACACCATGTTACGGGGACGTGTGTCGGAGGGGAGCTGTATTGCTGATGCTTGTGGCTCTTTAGGATGGGTGGGGGGAGGTCTGGCACAACATGGGCAAGGGGTCCTTGGAGCCAGATGTGCTGTCTGTACCCACCAGCATCAGCTCTGGTGGAAGGTGTCCAACCTCATTCAGCCAGGGACCTAGTTGAGCACCATGGAAACTGGGTAAGATATGGCCAATGGGGGCTGTGACGGGCCGTTTCCAGGTGGGACATGAAAAGTGGTACCTTGGGACAGTCTGCAGAGCTCATGCGTTGCTTTTTTCCTGTAGACAGATGTCATGCACCAGAGTGTCTTTGAGCTGATCCACACCGAGGACCAACAGGAATTCAGACGCAACCTCCACTGGGCCCTCAACCCACCCCACGTTCCTGAGGGTGAGCCTTCTCCAGAAGGTAAATGGAGGCTGGGAAGCCAGGCATCCTGGTTGGCACAAGATGTGTAGCTCGCCACGTACGCTGAGGAGCCCAGCTCCCTGCCACCGCTTGCGTGGGGCTTGTGTCCTTGGGGCTCAAGCAATGGTATCATCTAAACCTTGCCACTTTCCCCAAGTTTCTGTTGCTCTGCTCTGCAAACTGCTGCAGTGCCCGATGCTGGGGACCGCCAGCCCTTTCTAGGGACCTCCAACCCTCGCTGAGAGGGGGATCTTTGCTTGCTCCTCTCTCAGTCTCTCTCTCCCACAGTGGGGAAGAGTCTTGACTCTTCTCTTGTTGCGTACAAGCCGGATCAGCTGCCCCCAGAAAACTCCTCCTTTCTGGAAAGGAGCTTCGTGTGCCGCTTTCGCTGCCTCCTGGATAATTCCTCTGGCTTCCTGGTGAGTACGGACCTGGGCTGTGACCTCCAGAGCAGGAGGGGCACAGGCTTACCCCAAGGGGTTCATGCCACTGCTGAAGCATAAAAGTTGGCCTTGAAAGACCCAGCGCTCCTTTCTGCCGTGTGCAGCACCTCCTTGTCTCAACAAGGAGATATTTCTGCTGTTTTTCATAGGTTTGGTGTGTACCTACAACCTCTCCGTGTGAGTTTTGTTCTTCTCCTCTCAGAGATGCTGAATCTTGAACAAAAGTGATTTTCCTCCACATGTTTTGCTAGGTTTTTGTGTTAAAGACATGTCTTAAGACCCAGTAGGTGGTGTTTATCCCTCCTCCTCTCTGCTGCAAGTTAATGGGGTTCTTACCTTCATAACCACAGGTGTAACAACACTGTCTCTTCCTCTCATCCTGCTTTAGACTGGAAATTCAATACAAAGGGTCCTGATTGTCCCTTGTTTAGAAGCAATACTATGATCCCTGACGAGGCTGTGATATAGCCCAGTTAAAATGCAAAGCAGCTTGTGCATTGTGTGATGCTCTGATGCAACTGCAGCCTGTGCCTGGTCCTGCAGCCACCGTGTGTCCGAACCCCGGGCTGGCAGCAAGCGGCTGGAGGGGGAGAAAGCAATGGGCTGCTGCTGTGGGGAGCTCAGCGTAGCATCCCTTTGATCTTCTGTCTTATTTTAGTGGGGAGCACTGGAGTCGCAAGGGACAAGCCACAAGGGATTACTTGCATCGATTCTGCAGCGAGATGGCTTGCTTTCTGTGCAGCTTTCCTCTTCTCTTCTCTCTCCATGCAATTTTCTGTGTGACACTGAACTTTTCTTCTCTTCCCAGGCTTTAAACCTTCAAGGCAGGCTGAAATTCCTTCATGGGCAGAACAAAAAGTCTGAAGACGGGTCTGCACTGCCACCCCAGCTCGCTTTGTTTGCTATCTCCACCCCCTTGCAGCCCCCATCCATCCTCCAGATCCGAACCAAGAACATGATCTTCAGGACAAAGCACAAGCTGGACTTCACCCCCTTGGCGTGCGATGCCAAGTAAGCAGCAGAGCTGATTTGCGGGCTTCCAGCGTGCCATTCCATACCTACCTGGGTGATGTCCCACCCCAGCTCTGCCTCTGAGCTGGGTGCGTTCTCGATCTCACACAGGGGGAAGATCGTTTTGGGCTACACTGAGGCGGAGCTGCGGATGTGCGGCACCGGCTACCAGTTCGTCCATGCTGCTGACATGCTGTACTGTGCTGAGAACCACGTCAGGAGTAAGAATACCTTCTCTGGTCGCTTGTGTCCACCTCTGAGGCTGATGAGTGGGCTGGGACTAAGGGCAGCTCTGTTGGCTGCCGTGTTGAGCCCAGCAGCTCTTTCCCCATAGGATGCTTTGCTTTATGCTTTGCTGTGATGCTCTTGTCACTGCAGGGACCTTGGGGTGGAATGTAGTGAGGGGTATTTAGCTGGGATGCTGTCCCTTGCATGTGCCAGCCATGCTACTGCTGTGACTCCACCTGCCTATCCTGCCTGGAAACAGCAGCATTGCCAGAGGCAGCCCTGCCTTTGGTGTCGTGCTGACAGCCCTTGGCACATGTTCTTCCTCCCGGTAGTGATGAAGACAGGGGAGAGTGGCCTGACAGTCTTCCGCCTGCTGACAAAGGAGAATCGCTGGAAGTGGGTGCAGGCCAATGCGCGACTCGTCTACAAGAATGGCAAGCCCGAGTACATCATTGTCACGCAGAGACCCCTCGTGTAAGTGCCATCTGGGTCAACCCAGGCTGGGATGGGGACAGGCTGGCTTTTTCCATCGGTGTGGGCTCTGGGATGCCCTGAACAGGGCAAGTTGTTCAATTTGTTCTTGCTTCTTGTGCCTTCTAAAGGAGCAGCCATAGGATACTGTGTTTTGATGTTGTTAAGCCCCATCCCCCTCTGCAAGGCTGCCCCGCATGTATAGGAGAGCGCTAAGCAGTGCCCTGCACCTCACATCCCTGACTCAGTGTTCAGGGCACTGGTCCAGACTGGGGAGACTGGTGGCTGCTCTCCAGCAGCTGTTGGGACATGTGGGTGCAGGAGCAGCAAGGACCTCAAATGTGGCTGCCATATGGCAACAGCCTGACATCCCTGTCCTAAGGGGTGGCTGCAGCATAGGTGAGCGGAGCAAAGGTGTGACTTCGGTCTGGCAGAGCTCTGTTACCCTTGGCTTTTTAAGTATCCTCTTGGTTATGCTAAAGATGTGTGGTTTTGTGTGTGTGTGTGTGTGTATATGTAAAAATATACATGCGTGCATGTATCTGTACGTAAGTGCATACATAAATGTGTGTGTGTGTAGTTCTGCTCGATACGTGTGTGCTGGTCGTAGCGAAGGGGCTTTGACGTGCAGGAATCACAATTATCCATGGCAGAAGCACTTTGTGGGGTGTGTTTGTGCACATGCAAGCTGCAATCTCCTCTTCCTGCCCTGCAGAGATGAAGAAGGAGGAGAGCACCTTCAGAAACGGTCCGTGCATCTTCCCTTTACCTTTGCTACAGGAGAGGCGCTTTTATACCAAAGCGCTTACCCTCTCCCAGTCTTCCCTGACCCTTTCCAGAGCAAAGGGAAAACCAGCAAGTCTAAGAAGACCTCCCACAGCTATGGAGGGCACTCTCAGCAGAATGGCATTGACCCCAGTTCTCTGCTGGGTGCCGTGATGAGACAGGACAAGGCGGTGTACGCCTCCCATCTGGCTCCCGCCCCTAACCACTCCTTCAGCAGCAGTTTCGTGGACCATCTCAAGGACGTGTCCTTGCTGGATGCAGGAAGAGGTGCCTGGAATATGGGCGCTACTCCAGTTTCTTCAAGGGAGGACAGCGTCAAAGAGGAGCTGGTGGATTTGCAGCAGGAGGACCCTCTCTTGGCCACCCTGGACTCGCTCTCGATTAAGAGTGACGAGAGCTGTTCCAACAATGAGCTCTTCAGTGCGCTGGAGGGCCTGGGGTTGAATGCTGAGGACCTGGAGCTCCTGCTGCTGGATGAGAAAATGGTGATGGTCAATATGGACACTGATCGCACCCCATCCCTGAACGGCTTTCTCACCAGCAATGAGATTCTCTCCTATATCCACACCACTCTGGTGAGCAAACACGAGGGAGGACAACAGGTCTGTCCCCTGCCAGGCACATCCCTGACCCCACGTGGAGGCACCACTACATACCAGGCCCACGTGGAGAATGAGGACTCGCAGTACCTGCCCCAGCATGCGGTGCAACCCGGCATTGCCCCAAGCCAGCCCACTGCTCCATTGTGGGAACAGCACCGGTACAGCATGGCACAGCCCCTGCTGCTGCCAGAGCCAGCCAAGGAGGAAGAAGAGCCATCTGATGGCTCACAGTGGAGGCCAGATGGAGAGGAAGTTCTGCTCCCCTTCTTCCAGCTGGCACGGGGCACCCAGGCACCCAACTCGCCCTCAGGAGCTCCCTGCCCACAGGAGCTACCCAGGGCTCAGCAGCCGGAGGGTGACTTCATGGCCTTGCATCCTACCCAAGAGGATGCTCGCACGTCCTTCTCCCTGCCCAACCAGTGCCAGGGCCGTGTGGGACCACCCAGCCAGCCAAAACACCGTCACTTGCTGATGAATGGGTGGCCTGGCTCTGCTCCACACCTCTTTCCCAGCAGCAGCCGCAGCCCGTGGCAGGACTATGTTTCCCCACTCTTGGGGTCCCCAGCTCAGCCTGGTTTTTATGGCATCAGCCAAGACTTGATCTCCCAGCACCAGGGCTGCTTGGGTCCAAGGCCCAGCACGCCAACAGTGCACTTTAACCAGAACGGGTTATGCAGCATGGAAACTGTGGGCAGCGGGGGATCCCAGGAAGAGATGGCTCCATACTCCAGTTTTTTCCCCCACTTCTCATACCAGCTTATTCCCGAGAAACAGCTGAGCTCTGTTCCCTCTGTGCCCCAGCACCCTTTTCCGAGCTCAGCTGCAGGGTGCTTTGGGAGCACCAGCAGCCGGCTGGAGACTCCTGTGAGCTCCTATGGGACGTACACCTCTGCGCTGAGCCAGGAGAGCAGGCACAGGGTAAGGGCCTTTCTCCACTCTTGTGCTCAGTATTTTCTGTGCTGGAATTTCCTGGGGGTCTCAGCACAGGGAAGCATGCACTGTCTGGTCAGTAGACAGGGGTCATCTTGCTCTAGCTGGTGCATGGCTGGAAAGGAAGACTTCAGGAGCTTTTCTTTGCACCAAGAGTCGAAGAGCAAAAGACCAGAGTGTGGATTCTTCCCTTTAGAAGGCGGCTGTCTCTGGGTCTGATTTCTATATGGTTTGTTTAATTGCCAGTTCTGTACAGGGAGTACTTCCAACCATGCACTGGTAAGCTTTGATGGGTGGTACAAAGCATGTGTGAGATGAAGATCTTGTGTACCAAAAGGTCTTTCCCTTCTGGAAGCGTCCCCTGGCCTGTGCACAACCCCTGTTGAGAGCCCATCTGGCTGCTGCTAAGCCCTCCGGCATCACAAGGCGAGGTCTGCAGCCTTGGATCTGAGTGTCACACTGTCCTTCAGGGCTGTCCTCGCAAGTGACTCCCCTGGGATTGGGGCCAACAGCACAAACTCAGGCTGCTTGGGGAGGGCATAGAGAGTGAAAGCTGCCTGGCCCTTTCCCTTCTCCCCAACGCAGATGCCAGGAATGTCTGTGAGGACCATCAGCTTTTTGGGCTGGGGCTGGTAGCATGGAGAGCTGGTCTAGAACCTGGATGAGCCCATCTCTACAGTGATGGTTCCCCAGCCCACAGCACCACCAGGCAGGGTGAGATGTCTAGGATGGGTCTTTCGTGCCTCCCTGCTTACCCAGCCCTGCCCTGGCGATTACTGTCCCCAGGGCAGTTTGTTCCTTGGTGCCAGGCATCTTCTGCTACTGGAAGGGTGCCTGCTGTCTCTCAGGGATCTCTGAGAGAGGTGTTAACCTCTGGGGTCATCAGATGCTGTCAAAGCATCTTCTGCTTCTTCCTGAAGGCCATACCCTGCACCTCAGGTCCTCCTCATTCTCCATCTCAGTACACCAGGCACCTTCTAGCTCTGTTGAAGAGCTTTGATTCTGGTCCTGCCTAGGGGTTTGGGAGCTTGTAGGACCAGTGAAGAACAGCCCCAACGCATCTCTAGAGCTTGGTAGCCACCTCGTGTGGCTGGCATGGTTTTGGCTTTCCAGGAGGAGTGTGGCAAGGATGCAAGAAGACCCAGGTGCTTGCTTCAGATGCATTCTAGGTGCCTGTGGTTTACTGATGGGTCTCATGAGTGAGCTGCAGGGCTGTGATACCTGGTCAGGCTCTACAAAGGTCAATTAGCGGGTCAGTAGGTGAAGATTAGTGCCAGCTAAGGAGGTTGGATGCACTTGCCCTCTATGTGCTTTCAGCCTCTCATCAGTGAAGCAATGGGTCACTGTTTGCAAGAGAGGACCTTGGGGAAGGTGTGGGGATGTGTATGGGGTTGCTGCTAAGTCCCTGTACCACCGGGGCTGGTAGGGCAGGAGCAGACCTGCTCCCCCCTCCTGCCAGCCTCCTCTTGGGCATCAGTTGACCAGTACTAGTAAAAACACTGCGAAATGCCTCAACCCTCTGTTTTGTGTCTCTTCTCCTAGCCCGAAAGCAGCTGCGTTTTGCCCAGCTCTCCCATGGGACTCCCTGGAGACCACCCAGTGCTAGGGGGAAGCCTGGCTGCCCCGTGCCAGCCGCACCCCCGGGCAGAAGCGCTGCCAGATCACCCTCATGCCTCCAGCGGTGACTTCTGTCTCTAGGAGAGAAAGACTGGGATGGACAAAGCAGGACTATTCTTTGGGGAAAGAGCTGCCTTCAAGTTGCAGATAACAAACCTTCCCTCTGCCACACATGTCCTGCCATTCCTCTTGATGTTGGTTGCTTTGGCTCAACTGGGATTTTTTGCCGTTTTGTTTTGGTTTTTTGTCAGCTTCCCACTATCCTGCCCCTGCTGAGGTTCCATGTGCCAGTCCTGTGGAGATGTCTCTGACCCAGGGAGAGCAGTAGCAGGTGGCAGGGCTGGAGGGCAGATTTCCCCAGGGCATTGGGACAAGCTGGGGCTCCGATGCGGGTCAGCCAACGCATGCAGCCTCATCTTTATCTCATCGTGTTCAAGAGTTGTGTGGCTCTTGGTCAGTTGGAGGATCTCAGAGCACATCTGTCACTTGCCATCTCTCATCCTACCCACCCGACCTCCTTGCTCTTGTCTCCCTGGTGGGGTGAATGTCTGCCCATCCTGTCTGCACATCTTACTGAGTGTCAACTTTGAAATGTTTGGGCCTTTTATGATTGCTGTTGTCTTTTAAATGGCATTCAGGGACTAGCTGTTGCTCTGGAAAGAAAAAAAGGATCGTTCTCTATTGCGATCCAGCCTGCTGTGTTGAAGGTGTGATATCTGTGTGGCAAATCCCACACTTTGCATGAAGCCAGGGAGAAAGCTGTCCATCGCACCAGTCTTTGCAGTTCTGCTGTTAACCAACTGCATTTTTTTTTTTGCTGCATTTTCCCAGACTTTTGGAAACCCAGGCTGCTTCCAAGGCTGTCGCTTGGCTACCATGGTTCACTAGTCCCTGACAGTGCCTGTACAAGGCAGCCCTTGCCCTGAAAGACTTGCAGGCTTCTGATGGCTAACGTCCTCCAGCTTCACCAAAGCTTTGCAATTACATGCATGATCCAACACAGAGGCAAGACTCGTGTGTCCAAAAAAACCGAAAAGAGACCAGAAAGGTTTTCACTTCTGGTATTAAATTTCCTGCCATCTCAGACAGGCATTTGTGGCTGTGGCCAAGTTGTACAGATATTTTCTGTTTTATAAAGAAAGTGAACCCTGATTTGTGTTCTTGTGTCACATTGGTCCTTCCCTACTCCAGGTTTCCCTGTATCCCAGGTGTTCCCGTTTGTTAGGCTCCAGATTAGAGCTCCTGTAGTGAACACCCGGGGTTTTGCTGTACCGTATGTGATGTGCCCAGGTTGACTCATAAGCAATTTTTCTCCTGGGTGATGGGGTTCGAAGTACCTGAACAGGCAGCAGGACTCATTCTTAGACAGCAGGAGCAGGCTGGCTTATAAGCCATACCTTGCATCTGTGCCTAAGAAGATTGCAGGTAAGTAGTGGAGCAAGATAAAAAAAAATAAGTATAATGATACTTAATTTTAAGTACCGATAGAGTGATATTTTCCCACAGACAATAAATACAGCCCATACGTATGTATATAGTATGAGTTGACAGATTTATTTTTATGCCACTTCAGTGGAGGAAAAAAGACCAAACTTTTACCGTCCCAAAGTGGCATCCTATGGAATGGGACAAAGGGGCTGTTCATAAGATCAGAAATACAACGACCTTTTAAGAAACCTGACAAAGCATCATCCTTCCTTCTGCATGTTCAGCTTTGGTTTCATGTGAACTTTTTATCCTTTTCATTTCAATAAATGCTTTTGGACCTCAGCCCCCGACATCTCCCTTGCTGGTTGTGTGTCTTTTCCCCATTTCAAGCACGTCAGGGTTTGAGTGGCTGCAGGGTTGGAGCCTGGGTCTTGCCGCTGGCGACCCGGGATAGCAGCCACACACGAGGGAGGTAGGCAGGGTTCACCCCTGCTTGATGGAGGCAGTTGCAAGCTGTGCAGTCAAGGTGGTTAGAAGACCTTCTTCTGTGTGTTTCTCCTACCAGAGGAAGGCAGAGCCCCTCAAAGGCTCCTACAAAGGAGCTTTCTCAGCTTATACCTGCTCTTCCTTCCTCCTAGGAGTAAGCCCAGGTCATGTAGTGGAGATGGCGCAGCTTGGGGACCTTTGTCCACTGCCTTTGGTGAATAGCTGAGGAGGCAGTTGAGCTTCCATGTCAGTTTGGTGTGCAGTGTGGCTTGGGCACTAGGCTCTGGCTCCTACTAGCCCTACCTGTAAGAAGTTCAGGGAGATTCGAGCTGCTTCTGGGTGATGTTCAGCCACCGGAGAAGAAAATGTCCCCTGTGGACAATTACTCTTGGTTCAGTACTGTTGTCCCATCTGATGCTGGAGACTGCCACATGCAGGACATGTAGCCTGGAAGAGCTGAAACTGAAGTCATCGTTGGGATGGCGGGCAGCCAGGAGCGCAGCAACCCCACCCCAACAGCACTCGTAGCCTTTGGGATGCCAGGTGCACGCCACCCATCTTCCAGCTCCTGCCGCGGACGTGCCTGCAGCCCCGCAAGTACCCGGAGGGCGCTTTCCAAAGCGCTGGAGAGGTTGGTGGGCTGGGCTGTGCAGTGGGTTCACGAGCATCATCCCTTTATTATGGGAGAATCTTTGGCCAGCTCCAGCGGGTCACCTGGTCTTCAAGGTGAGTTTGTGGATTTGTGCACCCTGGGGATGCGGTATTTCAGCGGGCTTGTGGGACAGCCTGGAGGTTGTGACTTCTTGCTAGAGAAAGCAGACTTCACGTGCCCATTCTGGCCTTTGGGAATCAACAGGGATGTGGAGAGAGGTGATAGGGTGGGATGGTGAACTGCCATCTCTTAAAAAGAAGCAAGCCAGGAGATTAAAATCAGCTGACATACTGAATATTTAAATCTCAGTAGGTTTGAAGAGCTGGTACCTAAGGGTATTAAAAGAATCTGTTGAGTCTCTGATCTGGTGATCTGAGTATCTGACGATTTTAAAGGAATGGGGAAAAAGCAAATATTCTGTCAATATTTAGAAAGAATCAGGTGGGATAACTAGAGACCAGCAGGTCAGGTGGGTTTGTATGGACCAGGCCAAATTCTCCAGAAGGGCAGTTGGTTGCTCTAGAGTGAAAAGGTTGCTCTTTTTATTCAAAGTGGTCTTTATGCAAAATAAAATTTGGGTGTTTTTGTTTTGGGTTTTTTTCCATTAAAAAAACCCAACCACAAACAAGTTTGAAATGAACTGAGAAATTTGATGGAGAAGGGTGAGCATGTGGTTACAACAGACTTCTGTGAGAGCTTTTTGCTCATCCTGGGTGACCTCCTGATTTAAGGAGGTTATCTGCAATATGGAGAACCAGAAGCTTCCTCTGGGCCAGGCCAGGAAAGGTCTCTTTCATACAGGAGTTTGAAATGTTAGCTTTGCTCGGGTTTGGGGCAGAAGTGCAAAGTTTTCTACGATCAGTTGTGCAGCCTTGTAAATATAAAAATATATAGAGATATATTGAAATATAAAATGTATATATTTATGAAATGTCTATATAATATAAAGTGGCTTCTAAGACAAACTACCTGATGCTTTTCCCCTGCATTGTTTTTTTCAATTTGGAAATTAGAAAAAACAGGTTTGTTTTTCTGAATATTAAACTTTAGAACATTCCCATCCCTACCTGGCACCTGCTCTTCCGTAACAAAATAAGGCAGTATTGTAATATTTCTCAATTTTGATGGCGACATGCTGGGAGAATTAGGTCTTTCATGCTTTCTGTGCCCTGCTCTGCTTTTTCTCCCTTTTTCTTCCTAAGGAATTGGCTGTGGACTGCACCACATGCACTGATGGGGATGGAGGGACGGCCACTCTCAGCACTGTGGCACGGGTACCAGAGCATCCTTGCAGCTGCAGGTCACTGCCTTCCAATGAATCCGATGAATCCCAGGTGCTGAGAACAACCTGACCACTAGCAAGCTTTCTGCTTGAGCCAGGTCCTGGATACGTGGGCAATCATACCGTAGCCAAATACCCTGACGGGTCTCTCCTCTTCCTTACCACTTCTCTCCACAGCGCCAAGAGCTTCCCAGCAGGCAAAGTGATCTAGGGAGAACTGCAGCCCTCCGGTCTTTGTCACCAGGGTGCTGTGCTTTAGTCGACCACGGCATCAATTTGTCCGGTGCTGTGTTTCTGTGAGCTCTGCGGAGCAAAAGCCATCATCTCTGCAGTGGGAGGTGCCCTGCAGCAGGTGCCCTCTGCTCTCCAAGGAGGCTGGCACATCCATAATTCATGCCCATCCTCACACCAGCTGCTGCTTGTCTTCCCCTGGGCCTTATAGCAATGATTTGCAACACACCGGGAACCTGGCTGGAGCAAAACCTCCCACGTGAGCTGCAGCAAAGGAGAAGCCACCATTTGGCATCCGCAGCCTGCCCTGAGCCGCAGCGGTAGAAAAGGGGGATCAGGCAGATGTGCTGTTGCGCTCTTGTTTGGACACTTGGGGTAAGCGCTGTCTTGTGGGATGTGTTCACCCCTGAAGAGCTGGATGAGCCTGAGGAAGGTGTGAGAAAAGAGTACGGAGAGATTTGGGGGTGCTTGTGTAGCTCTGGGCTCGGCTCCAACCAGGGAAGGGCAGGAAGAGCTGTGGTGTCTCCTGGCGTGAGCTTCCTCACGGCAGGGGAGGATGTGTTTGGGTGGCCTTGCTCCGGCTGTACTGGGGAGGTGAAAGTCCCACGGTTGGCGCTTTGCTCTGCCTACACCCTCCTAGTCCTGCACCCTCCATGCGTTCTGCTCTTCCTCCACACCACGGGCCTGCCGTCGACTCTGCCGTGTGGTTGTGGGCAGCCAAAATTACCGGTGTGGCTCCAAGAGAACTTATTGTTAGTCAAATTAATGTTTGAACAGTCCAAGCAAAGACTTAAATCTCCAAGTCCAGGTATGATCCAGCTGGGCACCTTGCCAGCACTGATGAGATGCAGCCTCCTCGCATGGGGAGATGGAGGTCGGCGGCAAGGAGGGGGCTGAGCCTGGGTGAGCCCCGTGCCCTCTCAAGGAACAGCCCCTGATGTCCCCTCACCTGTAGCAGGGGATGTGGCTGATCTGGGAGCGACAGTGAGAGCGTCCAAGCTCTGTTTGTGCCCTGCTGCCTTGTAAGTGGAGGAGGAAGCAGATTTAACACTTTTAATGGGATGCACGCAGGGGAGAAGGAGAGCTTTTTTCCTCTGCATCTTTCTCCTTTACCTTCATGCCCAGTATTTTCCCAAGCTGCAGCAAATGCCAGCCAGGGCAGGGGTCTGTGAGTCGCAGCCTGCAGAAAAAGGAGGCTCCTGGCTCGAGCCAGCTGGGAGAGGTAACATCTGATGCTGTCTGCATCCATGAGGCTGAAAGCACCGGTCCCCAGACGGCATCATGGAGGCTGAGAGCAGATGTCTCCCAGGGCCCTAAGGCAGCAGAGAGCAAGGTAAATATTTCTGTAAAAGCTCAGCCTGGTGTTTGCCCACACCACCTACATGCACCATCCATTATACATGGGGGCTGGAGCTGTGGGCAGTAGAGCAGAATGCTTTCTGATGGTTCATGCATTAAATAGAGATGAAGGAGGATGTGGGGAGGTGGTGTTTGTTCACGCCTGGCCCATGTCCTCTTCGCTGGCTGCAGCTCGGTGCCAGAGCCGTGCTGAGCTCCCGTGGCGGGCCAGAGGAGAGTCATGGACCAGTAGTGCTGCATCCTGACTTGCGACAACGGGTGTAAAGTTAACTAATGTGTTCCTGGGGAACAGCTGAGACACTTTTCACTTTGATTTAAATAATCAGAAAAACAACTTAGATGAAGTATAAAGTCTCTTCTAATATGCAGGTGCTTCAGAGCATCTGGAACATGCGATGCTTTGTACCCAATACTGAGTTGAGTGGCCAGCCATGTACACAACCTTCTATGCCAATGATTTTCACATACAATGGGCTTTAGGTACCAGTCATCTGCCCAAAGAAATACATTTGTGTGCTCTTTTGATAGGTCCAAAGACTTTCCAAGCCTGGCTAGTGATATAAAGAATGATGGAGGACATCGGCCATTGTCCTTGAAGGAATGACCAGCTCACAGCTGGGAGGTACTTTTGAATAATGGGATTGCTATTATTATTAGATATATTACTATTATCATCATTATTATTATTTTCTGGACTTACGAAAGTTGGATTTGGATGGGCTAAAAGTTTTCATGTTGTTTGATAAATGTGTGTGCCACAAAAAATAATCTTGAATAGAATGTGAAATATTTCTAAAGGAAATGTTTTCAGCTCCCTTGTTTAATTATTTCATACTGAAACTTACTTCAGTTTATTTGATGGGTTTTAGAAGGCTAGAATCAAAACTTATCACTCTGTTTAACCTCCAGTGAAACATTTCTTTTCAACCCAGAGCATGCTAGCTTTCGTTTTATATTTCTTACCTTCTGCAAAGTTTGAGGAGACTTTAATCTTAGGTGGGCAAGAGGAACGCCTACATAGGAGTGATCTAAATCACCAGAGGTGCCTGGGGACCAGCAACGGTGTGTCTGAGACAGGCAAGAACCTGAGCTGCTGACATATCTGTGACCAAAGATGGCAAGAGGGTGAAGTCAGCCTCTCCTGTGCCAGTCTTGCTGCATACCAGCATGGTGCTGGTAGACTGGGCAGGCCAAGAAGGAGCATCCATTCTTCTCCAGCATTGATTCACAGATGAACACTGTCAATCGGTCTTATTTGGCTTATGTACGGCTGCGATGGGGTGGTTCCTCAGAAATGCAAGACTTGGCTTCTGCAGAGTCACCCCTTTTTCTTAGAGAGGTGAGGGGGGCTGCATTACTTTGCCGATTTGTACCCCTACAGTGTTGCTACGGTCATGTCTGTCGGATCCCTTCTCCTGAGACTTTGACATTTCAGGAAAGAACGGAATTAGCTTTATGCTAGCATCTGCCAGTGTTAGAGTCACCTGTGCCTGGTTACTTTACCGTTGTTTGTTGGCTGTAACCATGTATTGCTGTCCTCGCCCCTTCTCCTGATGTGTGGGCAGCCTGTTGTTGTTCTGCAACTGTGAGAAGCTCCTGCCTTTGCTAACAGATGTAGTGTCGTCGTTATGTTGCTGATGTCTCCCAGATGTCTTTCCACTCAGCAGAGAGGTGTTCCAGGACTGGTTGGTGTTATGGTGTCCCATGTCTGCTTTGAATTCCAACCCTCCACAAAGCATTAATTCCCCTCGTCCTGCCCACCTGTCAGCAGTGGTTGCTAAACCCTCAAACCCGTCTGAGAGGATTTCCAAACTGAACCGGTGGACCAAATCTCACATATACCTTGCACAGTCTTCTGCATTGGTGCTGGGCTCCAGCCCCAGCTGTTCCAGCCATCTCTAGTGGTTTTGGCTCTCCCGGGGAGGAGGGCTTGCCCAAGAACAGTTTTCATCTCTGTGCTTGCTGCCTTTTCACAGGACGGTCCGTGCCAGAAAAACCCTTGGCTTGAGTGTGAAATAACATTAGTGTTAAAAATCCCAGCCCAAGCTGATGGTGGTCTGGCCACACAGGAGAAAGGGAACTGCAGCTCTTGAGGGAGAATAAAATCCATTTGCACGTTGTCCCTCTGCAAAATCAATAGCTGCAATTGCTTTGCAGAAAGCAGAGCCCAACAGTAAAGGATCTAGCAAACAAACAATGTGACGTCTGCACACAAAGTGGAGGAGCTCAGAGGTGGATTGAGCTCTACATCAACCCTGGGGACAGAAGTGACACCAAATCTGTCATCTCTGCCACTGGTGAAGCCAGCACAGTGTGTCGTGTCTTTGGAAAATCCTTGCTTTTGCTCAGATCTTGTCACCTTCCTGAGGGGTCAGTGGGTAGAGTTATTTGGACTAATTTCTGGAGCATAACAAACACGTCGGGCTGGACTTTGCTGAGGTTCTTTCCAAGTTACAGTGATCCCGTGTGGTTCAGTTCACCCCCAAAGGGAGATTTTGGCAGGTCAACTTTACCTCTGAACAGGAGCCTCTGCAGAAACGGGCTTCTCCTCTCCTGCCCCTGGAGAAGGAGGCGGGTTTATGGGTTTGATCCTGGGGTTTACAGATTCGATCCTGCTCTTCAATTATTCGCCTGTAGTTAATTTTGGAGTTGTTTTGCGAGGTGTCCCTATGCCTGCCAGCACTTGGCTCGGAGATCTTTTTCCCAGTGCAGGCAGGAAAGGAGCACTCCCGGGAGCGTGATGGGGTACAGACAGCGCAGAGGGACTGGGCAGCCTCTGGCAGCTGGGAATGGTGAGGGACCTTCTGGAGGCTGCCTGCAAAGCAGCCCCCACGGGACACAGCACCCAAGGGAGAACAGGAGGGGGGTGGCGGGGGGGAAGCTCAGCCCTCTTTCCCCTCGGCAGGAATAAAGTTCCCGTAGTGAAGGAGGCTTTGAAGAAAGGTGGAAGGGAAGCCAGACAAGACTGTGGCAGGCTCGGAGAGGAACAGGCCAAGCATTATACGTTCTGGCTGCGCCCCTGTGGAGGTAATCTCGTAGTTATTTTAGACTCCAGCTGGGAAGCAGCTCTGATCCCAGCTTTTGCAATATCCTGCCAAGCCCATGCTCCAAATCTGCTCTCGCTGGCTCTCTGAGCAAGGCAGACCACGCGGCGAGAAGCTGCCAGCATCAATTGGGGTGAAAGACCTTTGCACCGCTCCGTGCTGCTGAGTGTGCGTTTGTGCCTTGCTGCCCATCTCAGAGCTCCTGGGAAGAGGCTGTGGGACCTTGGTCTTTCCCCCCCCGGCCCCCACCCCATGATATGCAGATTCAAAGACAAACCTGGAGCAGTTGGATCCATGCCTCCCGGTGCTCAGGAGTTCCTTGCTCCCCAAAACCATCCTGCACAAACATGGGAGCTCCCTCTTGTGAGAAGTGCTTCTTACCAGGATTGACAGTGAAAACAGACAGCATTTTAAGGCTTTCTGGTGCTATTAATACATGTGGCAGAGCTGGTTCACTTTCTAAATCTGTGGAAACGCAAGGAAAATCCAGCCCCCTTGTCTCTATGTGTTTCACCGAGTTCCTTCGCACACAAGCTGTTCAGAGGGGTCTAGCATCACTGAAGAAATGCAGACTGGGTGGCATGTGGGCACCTTGTACTTGCTTTTGGTCTGTGTCCTGGAAATATGAGAAGGGTGCAAAGAAGCTCAGATCTGAACTCCTCCCTGCTCATCAGCAGTGATGACTGCTCCTTCAGCGGTATTTCTGTACCATCGTTAGGTCTGGGGTAAATTACAAGCTTGTGGTGGGATTGAGGGATTGCTCTGTACAATGACCTGAAAGGAGGTTGTAGCAAAGTTGGTGCTGGTCTCTTCTCCCAGGTAACTTGTGCAGGACAAGAGGGTGTAGTCTGAAACTGCGCCAGAGGAAGTTCAGGTTAGAAATGAGGAGGCATTTCTTCACAGAAAGCGTCGTTTGGCATTGGAATGGGCTGCCCGGGGAGGTGGTGGAGTCACCATCCCTGGTGGTGTTTAAGAAAAGACTGGACGTGGCACTCAGTGCTATGGTCTGGTTGACATGGGGGTGTTAGGGCAAAGGTTGGACTCGATGATCCCAGAGGTCTCTTCCAACCAAACCAAGTCTTGGTCTTCATAGTTGTGGACCATATCTCCTGGGCACACTGGCTGCTTGCTCAAAGCATGCTTTGGGAGGCATTCAACCTCACTGATTTCCTCAGCAATGTTCCTCAAGCAGCAAGACCAGGTTGAATCAACTACAACAGCTGCTGGTCCTCAGATCCCACAAGGATTTGACTCCTTGCCCAATTTCAAATGGGTCATGCTTTGATTTGGTGGGTTCTCAGAGCTGGATCAAGAAACACTTTTTGGACTTTGGTTTTCGTCTTTGTTTTGGGGTTGAAAAGGCAAAACTCAGCTGGTTTTGGGGAAAAGGGTGGATGGAAAGAACTTAGTTTAAAGCAAGCTTTGCCTTCCTAACTGAGTTAAGCAAGACAATTCTCTAGAACCCTTGAAATACGTTAAGTGTGTCTCCAGGGGCCATTGTGGAGACCCAGCACTGTAAAAATGCAGATTTCAAGGACAGCCTTATGCACTGTGACAACTTCAAGTACCCCCGAAGGGCGTTCGCTCAGGCAGAAGCACACTTTATTTGACGCATATTATGAATGAGACAGGAGAACAATTTGTTTGCTGGAGACGGGCAGTGGATTAATTAAGCAGAGCAGAGGGCACAGAGCAAGTCAATTTGCGAAACGGCAAAACACAGAGGAGGTGACTACATTTTGTCTGGCTTCCAGGCTATCCGTCTCCACTCTGCTGAGATGGGGTTGAGGAGCTGGGCTTCAGGATCCCAAGTGGCTTGGGGCATCCCTGGATGCATGTGGAGACTTGCCTGCCCTGAGGAAGAGGCTCAGTGTTGTGCAGTGAGGCCACCAAGCAGTGGGCAGCCTTCCAGGGGCAGCGGGGCATCCCTTTGGCTCTGCTCTTCCTCCTGGTTATCCTGATCATTGGGGCTGAGAGGCATTTCTCAGTGTGTTTTGACAGTTACAGTGCTGCAAGTCAGCTGTTGTAGTCCAGGACCTGTTCTCCAGGTGGTAACAGCTCACTTAGGGCACACCGTTATCCGCATGTAAATACTGGGAAACCAAACCCTAGTAATCTGTGGAGAAGAAAAAAGGAAAGGTGCGCATCCATTTGTGGTTTTGGGGTTGAGGGGGGAGGCTGACTGCCTGGGATTTTGACTTACCTGTTTTTTTGAGGGGAAGGGACTTTCCTTTGCTGAGTAGCTACAAAATCTTATTGGATGCCAAAACCAGATTTCTTTTAAATAGGAAAACGAAATATCTGAAATCCTCCATCTGAAAAATAAATGATTTTTTTTTTTCGCCCCAGAGCCTGTCTGAAAATGGCTAGGAAGAAAAGCAAGATGATGTTTTTTCAGTCCAGCTGCTTAAAACTCATTGGGTGTGCATGTCTTTCTGCTGACTCTCTGTGTGGAAGAAATGGGATCTGCATGAGTTAACAAAATCATGACCTCAATTGTGACTTCAAGGACCAAATGCATCCTTCTGAATTTCGAGAAACAATTAATCCAGCTGAGTGCTCATAAGTTAATCGGAATATGAGAACAAATGGAAACCCATTCACTGTCCAGTGGATGGCACGCAACCTAGAATGGCCTAGGAGCTCTTCGTGTATGGGCAACATGAACACCACTGCTCAGTCAGGGACAGATGACCCCAACTGACCAAAGGGATATTCCATAGCATACGGTGTCGTGCTCAGCAATAAAAGCTCAGGGAAAGGAGGAGGAAGGGAGTGCATTCCTGGTTATGGTCTTTGTCTTCCCAAGCAACTGTTATGCTAAGGTTCTGTTTCCCAAGCAGAGGCTGAGTATCTGCCTGCTGATGGGAAGTAGAGATTGAATTCCTCTTTTTGCTTTGCTTATGCATGCAGCTTTTGTTTTCCCTGCTAAGCTCTTATTAAATGTATCCATGAGTCTTCTCACCTTCCTTCTATTTTTGTCCTATCCTGCAAAAGAGGGGAGTGAGCAAAAGGCTGGGCAAGTGTTTGGCTACTGGCAGGGGTTAACCCACTACACCCAGGTTCTCCACTTGGTTTGATGTCTTGGCATTGTCTCTCATGGAGACTCTGACTTAGCCTCCCTAAAAAAATGCAGAATCCACTGCTAAGCCTGTTTTGCATGAGTGAAATGCATGCTGGCTTGGGAGATGCTTTGTGTGTGCTGAGGAACTGATGTCATTAGGAACCATAGCATTACTAATGAGGAAAAATTGAGGGCTTTTGAACAACCCTACTCTGTATCACTGAGTCTGTGACCCCGAGAATCTGCCTTAGCTCTTATGAGCCACTCACTTCAAGGATCCACTTCCCGAGGTTTGAGCTGACAATCTGCCTGGAGGAACCCAGCCTACAAGGGATCTGCCTGGGCAACACAGGGTTTGCTCTTGATTTCATCCAGATGTTATTCCCCTTCTCCTTAAGGGCAGGACTTGCTTTGGTGCCTAGGGTTCTCCTAGGACAGACCCAGAGCCATATGCATGGAATAGGCTGATGAAGGTATCTTTTCCCATACTTAACAATTACAGCTGAGGTCTTCTGCTGTCTGGTTAAATGCAGCGTGTCGCAAGGCCTGGTGCTATTGCTTGCCGAGTGCCTTGTGCAGTTGCTAAAACTGGCTCCTTGTTAGCCACTACGTCCTAGCCTTTATGTTTATCGCATTGATGTGAGATCAGCCCTGTGGTGAACTCAAAGCTGTAGGAATGCGGCATACTGCCATCCCGTGTCATTCGGTGCAGTCTCTGTAATCAGTACTGCATTCTGCTGCTACAGATCTTTAAGGACGTATCCAGGGGGACCTGAGGGCTTGATTCCGCACGAGAAGGGCCCTCGGTTTCCTGCTGCGGCACCAGCCTCTAGCAAGAAACTGCTCACAATTTTGGGAAAGCCAGTGGGGCTTTCTTAAAAGGACAGCTATTCCCATTCCACGAGAGTGCAGGTCCCCTTGCAGATCCGCCCCCATCGATGTGATAACATAGCCATCATGTTATGCTTTAGTCTACATTTGGTTTGGCTATGCTGGGATTTCAGTCCCTAAAACTCCTGTCACCCTCGGTGGCTGAACGTCCCCAGACCAGCTGTGAGCTAGCAGCTGGAGGGGTTTTGAGCCTTGGTCTCCTGATCTGTACCAGGATCTTTGCGGTCGGAACTTCCAAATTTTTCAACCATCTGTTTAATATGTACCCTCAAAACTCCTCTGCTGAGTGAGCCAAAAACTTCTTCAGGAGTAATAAGAGAGAAACCTGCTAATAACCTTCTGGGGTCCTTCGCTTTTCCCACGAGCTTCCCCTCCATACTGGTCCCTGTGTTGTTGAAGGCAGCAATCTACGGGCTTCAGCTCAGTCCTGAAATGCAAACAGCACAGCAGCTCTAGCAACAGCCTTTCCTCTGTGTCAGTAAACTGGCTATCACTTAACGAGCCGGGGCACTTAATGAACTGTGACACCGGCAAGTCTCTTTGTCTATACTAAACCCTGAGCAAAAGCTGCCAAAGGCAATTACAAACTCCGCTTTTTTATGAAGAACCTTATCAGCAGGCTGGTTGTTCTACTTGTTTGGGTTTTGTTGCCGTCTGTCCTGACACACAGTGAGGTTGATGGCAGCAATGCCAGACATTGCCCTCTGAGGTTGGGGAGATGGAAAGATGGCAGAGCAGGCAGGCCAGCACAGGGTCCTGAGAGCTGTCAGTCAGATAGTTACTGATGTACACCCAGTAGCAGTGAATCTGTACGCTTTGTTAACTCCCATAATTGATTGAAAGGTTTATTTTACAGTTCTAGATTTAATGGATGCTTTCTTTTGCATTCCTTTGGAGGAACGAAGTCAGAAGCTGTTTGCTTTTGAATGGAAAAGTCCCACCACCAGACCCAAAATGCAGTCACGCTGGACAGTATTGCCTCAGTCAAGAACAGCCCTTCGACGTTTGGTAAGACACTTGCCAAAGAATTGGAACAGTGGCAAGGTAGGAACTCATCTATTACCTTCTTACAGTATGTGGATGATATTCTATTGGGAGCGGACACTGTTGAACAATGTAGAGAAGGGACAATTGGCCTACTCAGTTTTATGGGTTTGGCTGGATATCAGATATCTCAAAAGAACGTGTAAGTCATGCAAAGGACGGTTACTTATCTTGGCTTTGAGATCTCTCAGGGAGAAAGAAAGTTGGGAACCAAGTGGAAAGAGGCAATTTGTCAAGTACCTCCCCCAAAATCAAAGAAGGAATCAAGAGGATTTCTGGGAAGAGCTGGCTAGTGTCACCTTTGGATACCTAATTTTGGGTTTATGGCCAAACCTTTGTATGAAGCAGTAGAAGGTCCAGGAGAGTTGTTGGAACAGACTCCAGAATGCTGAAAGGGATTTGATGATTTCAGAATTGCTCTTTTGAGTGCTCCTGCATTAAGCCTTCCCAATTCAGTAAAGCTTTCTGAACTCTATGTGCATGACAAGCAACATCACGCCTTGGGAGTGCTTGCACAAACTGTGGGAGACTGGAAAAGGCCTGTAGTCTGTTTTTCGAAACAGCTAAAGTAAGTTCTGGGTGGCCAGGATATTTGAGAGCTGTGCCGACCACTGTATTGC
>NW_009614701.1:0-272 GCF_000690535.1 Cariama cristata | reverse complement strand
CGTGGAACACCCCCTCAGCCCTCTCCTGCTGGCCCCCGAGTCAGGGGGGATGGTAGGGACAGGGCTGGGAGACAGTCCGGGGCTGGCCGGGCTAGCCTGGGCATGGTGCCATGGCAGAGGTAGCCCTGCTGACGAAATGCTCTGTGCTTGGCAGTGCCTCCCTGGCCATGTGGGAGCTGATGGTTTTCCGCAACCAGACACCGACTAGGTTCTCGCGTGAGTTGCATAAGATTGTTGATTCAAGGGAATGGCAGCACCGCAGGCTGCTAAGC
>NW_009614700.1:55587-69360 GCF_000690535.1 Cariama cristata | reverse complement strand
TCTGGAGCCCGCCGGATTGCAGTGATCCTGCCGCTTTTCTGCGAAACGCGGCTCCGGCGGTGATTGCGGTAGATGGCTTTTAAAAACCCCGAACTTCCAGCGGTGCGCAAGGAGCTTTTGCGAAGCTCCTCCAGCGAGAGCGGCGTTACTGCTGCTGACTTTTCTGCGGAGATGGCAAACGCAGAAGTCCTCTTTGTAACAAGACTTAATTCCCTGGGAATAAAAAATGCAATTACTGCAAACCGCTTTTTTTTCGAAATTACTTTTTTTTTCTTCTTTTTTTTTTTTAATACCAGGGCTAATTGCAGTACTCTTGGGGTGACTAATGAACAAGGTCTGAATCTCAGCTGGGCAGCCTTGAGCGGGGAGGCTCTTTTCCCCGTCTCAGCTGCACCTCGGAGAAGGCAGAGGGGTCGCATTGCCAGGGTGCTGTAGCTACATCGTTTTGTTGGGTTTGCCCTCATGTATGCAGTCTTGGTTTGGTTTTATTTTCTAACGATTTAGAAGCCTTCCTCACGCACACAGTGTTTTTTGGAGTCGGCACTTAAAGTTCATTTTTAGCGTTAATGGCATTATTTGGTTGGGATGATCTATGAGCATTTCTCATGGATGTCTGATAGGGAAAAGCTTAGAGTGGTTTGGGTTTGGTTTTGGTTTTTTTCTTAATATTATGTGTGTGCTTCTTGCAAGCACACTTAAAATTACTTTCTCCTGCCTGCAGAGTTGTTGTAGACTGCATTTGGGAAAAAAGTGAGGTAACTATCTGTTTCTTGTTTCTTGTTCTTTTTTTTTTTGTTTTGTTTTGTTTTCTCCTCCGGTTCTTTCTTGGGATTAACAGGTGACTTTAGCATCGGGACAGTTTGAGTTGGAGATCTTATCCATGCAAAATGTGAATGGTGAACTGCAAAATGGAAATTGCTGTGATGGCACCCGAAACCCAGGAGATGGAAAATGCACCAGAGACGAGTGTGATACCTATTTTAAAGTTTGCCTGAAGGAGTATCAATCGCGGGTCACTGCTGGCGGTCCTTGCAGCTTTGGATCCAAATCCACTCCCGTCATCGGAGGAAATACCTTCAATTTAAAGTACAACCGGAATAATGAAAAGAACCGGATTGTTATCCCTTTCAGCTTCGCCTGGCCGGTGAGTTGTGTGGCCTGCTGTGGCTCTGCTTCTGTTGGACGGTGCTGTTTGAGATTGCCATAGTGAGCCGAGTTCTAACTTCTTGTGCAGGGGGAGAGGGACCAGGATTGGGGAGGGAACAGGCATCTCTGGCAAGAGCATCAGGAATCCACAGCACAGAAATGAGTAAAATGTGGTGGTGTTTTTGTTTTTGTTCCCTGGGGCTCACAATGCACAGCCTGTTAAATTTGAAAGTCAGATGTGCAGTGAGGGGGATCTAAATGGGTCAGGGAAGCAAACCCAGTATCTCTGCACTTTACAGCATGAATAAGTCTCTTGAGACCTAGAAGGTCAGAAGTTCATTTTTTTTTTTTTCTTTCCCCCCGCTCCCCCCCCAACCAATGAAGTCTTGGGCTTAAGCCAAAAGAGAGCGGTGGGTTAGGGGCTGTAGAGGGATCCCGTGTGAAAAGTGTGTGTCATCGCTGGCCTCCTTCCCTGGAGCGTGTTTTGGAAGGCTTCCTGCTTCTCCCAAGGGGAAATCTCACTGCACTGCTTGGTGTTGATGGGAGCTGCTGTTGCTGCTCTCAGTGAGCTAGCTGCCAGTTTCCCTGAGAAGCTGGCTATGTTCTGGGGTACTTGCAGACTCTAGAAGCTGAAGACTGAGAAAAGCCTGGCCTTAGCTTTTGGTCCATTTCACCCACTCCTCCCCACGGCACACCTTTTCCTGGCTGCTTGCCTCTGCAGTCCATAGATCTGGCTTCCCTCTAGCTGTGTGCAAAACTCGAAGGCTCAAGGAGATGGGGCTCTTTGCCAGGCACTTTCCCAGGGCTGTCCACTCTAGCAAATACTGCTCAGCCTTGTAGGGCGGTGAGATGGAGGACAGGACACCCCTTCATTAGCTGAAGCCTGCTTTGTTATTGGTCGTGCAAAGAACGCTCACTTAGATTTCAGTGCTGCTTGTTTCTTCTGGGGTGCTCGAGAGGGCTGAAGCTTTGATATGATCAGCTCTGCAGAGGAGTCTTCCACTCGCTGCACAGAAACTGAGAACCATCCTCCCAAAACGGCCATCACTCAGGACAGACCCACAGATGCAGGCTCCAGGGCCGTAGGATTTCTGGACATAGAAGACTGCCCTGGCCTTGGATGGCAGGAGGGTGGTTGTTCTGTGCCCAGCAGTGCTGTGTGCAGGCAAGCAAAAACTGAGGATGACTGACCTGGGGGGCTCTTACACACAAATGTCTGTCTTGAGGTGCCTCTCTGGGATGCTATGGTATGAAAGCTGAAAACTCCCAAATTTATGCTCCTAAAACTTGTATTTAGAGATCACCTAGGAAACAAAACTGTTTTTCCCCCCCTCCCCTTCTCCAAAGGTGCTGAGCAGACAGTTTCCCACCAACTGCCTTGGGATATGTTGATGCTCAGCAGTTTTGAAAATCCAGTCATCCTAACCTAGATGCCTAAGGTCATTTTTGCGAGGGGAGGAGGGCTCTTAACGTGCGTGCAGGGGAGAGGTGAATCCTGTTTCCTATCCTCTGTCACTATCACTGCTGGTGAGGTGGAAGCGTATGTAGACTTTCCGCTCCCTCCAAAGCTTGGCCCTTCCTAGTCAGATAAGGACTGGTTGCTGGGAGGGCCTGGACTTTTCAGGGCTGGGAGGGGGGGGGGAAGCTCCCCCCTAAAAGCATTCCTTCTCCAGCTGTAGTGTAGACACCCACTTTGTAGTCCTACGGCCAAGTGCTGCAGGCAGCCATGTGTTCTTGAAATGGCCTGTGCTGCCTCCTACCTGCCTCCTCTGTCAGTTGTGACTTCTGGAGTATTGAGGGCTGGAGAGGCACAAGGGTGAAATCAAGTCTGCATTTTTAAGGAGATAGTATTACAAACTACAATAGCAGAGTTAACAACAGTATTCTCTGTTGGAAGTACAAGTCCTTCCTTTCTTTCTCTGTTCTTTCTCTTTTTTTCTAACATGAAATGAGATAAAACTGTTATCAAATATGCCATCAAAGGGATAAAGGGCTTTGTAAAAATCTGAGGTATTTGAAGCTCTGCCAATGGCTGCAGTGCTTGTGTTGCAGATTTTGACTTTTTTTTCAGAAATGCCAGGTTCATCAAGGATTTTATTCTTTAAACTAGCCCCCTACCCTGCTCCCAGTAATTGGAGTGCCTTGAATCTGAAGATAATGTGTATGTATATAAAAATGGTGTGAAAACTGAACATGTTCCTTCTAACAACCCCTCTCTTCACAGGGTTGAGAAGGGAAATTTGTGCGTATAGGGTGGGTTTGGGGGAGTGGGCACCCTGAGAGAAGTTTCTTAAGCTTGCCTGCATCTTAGTAAAAGAAATGCTTCTATTGTCCTGCTGATTCTAATTGAGCACTGGAATCCTAGAGCAGCAGCAGCAAAACTCCAGTGCAGTCTTTGAAATGCGTAAAACTCGACAACTTCAGATGCTCTGGTTCCTAAGACTGGAATTTTGGGAATAAACCCTTGCATATTCCCATACAGAAGTGTACTTTTTGAGATTGTGATAATAGTCTGTTTGCAATTACCAAGCTTGCCTCCCAGCTTTAACTTCCACAGGACACAGCTTTTATGCTAGCCATTGTAACTTTCAAATGGCATTTGAACAAAAGAATATCTAATGTGGCAAAGCTCTTATTTGTACCAAAATTGTGTACACAAATCATTTTAGGCATTTTGAAAGCTCTACAGATGAGTTGACTAATTAAGTTTACTACTTAAATCTGATGCTGAAATTTCAGAACTTAAAAAAATGTCTTTAGATGGGTGAATACTGTTGACTTTAGTAAAAGCTTGAGACTAGTACTGCATTTACCAATGTGGATAATCATGAGAGTTGTCTTTTAATACATCCAACTGAAACTTACAGTAAAGGTAATAGCAGCTCGACCAAAATGTTAATCATATTGTGCTTGAAAATTCATGCTTCTCTCTGAGTATGTATAGTTCGTATTCTACTGTCTGAGGGAGGCTTATCTTGGATGTTCTGGCTTGAGTCAGTAACATTAAGAAGTCTTGTTGCCTTGACTACTTCCAAAAAAAAAAACAACAAACTCTTCCCATGTCAAGCTGCCCCTTATGCTGTTTATGAAAAATATTTATATTGCATTAGAGGTCTTTATTCATCATGCAGGAGAGGAAGAAAAGAGAATGGTGTGCTTTAAATGTGGTGTTAATTTGGCTTGTAGTTGTAATGTAGATTTGAAGTGTCAGTCTTATTAATAAGTTATGCGGTTTGCTCTTGTCAGTTTTGATATGTACCCCTGTGAGTAATGGGTGTGGAGATGGTGGGCTATAAATTAATTTAAGTGATGGGAGGTTTGAGTAAGTTGCTAGGAAACAGGGCAGCAGACCAGCGTAAAGCAGTGAGAGTGCATCAGAAAGCTGCCCCTGCAGTAGCTAGCAATTCTTCAGTAAATTGAAATGATAGTGATGATGATTTAAAAAAAATAAATAAATAAAAAAAAATCATGTAGCCTTGCTTCTTGCATTCATTTTGAGACCTCAGCGACTTTCTTGGCAGGCAAACTTAGCTTACGAAGCCATATAGAAAACTGTGGAACAAAAGAATTTCCATGTTCCGCTTGTCAAAGTCTGTCTCAACAAGTTTTGTTTCATGGTAGACACATGCTCTTCTCTGACATAAATCAAATCTCTTGCCTTTCTTTAAGAATCTAAAGTGTGATGTGTACTGTACCTGAAGGGAGCTGTGCATGAATTAACTAAGCAAATCTTTGCACTAAACTTTGCGTTTATGTAAGAAAGATCTTTTGGGGGTTTGGCGAGACTGTGAGTAAGGAGGTCAAGCTTGGCAATTCCTTTGGTATGCATAGCTCCAATTTCAAATGGGTTGTTTATCCTGAAATTATGATCCTTGTAATTATTTAATATTGGAGCCAATTGCACTAACACACCAGGAGACTACTGAGGTGGAAAAAAAACCTCCAGCATCTAAATGACTTTAGCATAAAATACAATTAAAAAGAGTTTTGAACGTCTTATTTCAGCCTTACTCCAAAAAATAAAATAGTCAGCCTTTCCCCTTTTTAATGACAAATCTTACTGCTACTGGTTGCTGAAGACATAGAACATGTTTTCTGGGTAGGCATTGTTTTTTCTGGCTAGAAAGAGATAATGAAAGAGCTTTAGTGTTTTTTAAGCTTCGTGAACTTTTTCCCCTGCCTGGACACAAGAGGCTTCCAAAATACTAATCTGCAGCTGATAGTAAGGTAACAGCCTTTTGAATCTGAGAGAAGAATATAACTTCATTCAATTTTTTTTTTTTGTTTTGTTTTTAAAACAGTAGGTCACTAAAAGCTTGGTTTTGTTTTTCCCTCCCTCCAGTTAACTTTTTGAAAACTTGTAGAAGCAAATGCTAGATATTGTTCAAGCTTTTCTTAAAGAATGCCCGATAAGTAATCTTGGAGCATGGGCAGATCAGAAGAAATTTTTATAATAAGAAAATGCGTATTAATCAAATCCACACTGTGTCATTTATTGTTGACTAATAATTTAAGAATAAATATTCAGCACTCAAAGTGCAATGTTTTGCCTAGGATTACTATCCAAAACAGAGCTGAGTATTAAGTGACATCTGAAGCATAATTAGCATCCACAAGGCTGTTTTTTCCCAGGACTCCAGAGAAGTGATGCATCCATTTGGAGTTTTTGGACTTCTTACATGTTCTTAAGAGTTATTTATGTTCCAGTCAGTTCAGAACTTCATCTTCCTGGTAAATCCATTTGACTATATTACCATAATATGTCTAAAAATAAACCCTCATCCTGCCTGCTCTCAGAATTTTTGTTCTTGTTATACTAAAGGCCTGCTCCAGTTTAACTTCAGTGGCAGCTGGATTGGGCCTGGCATTGAAGCTTATTCCTAAACTTTCTCAGACTGCATAACATCCAGCACCGTCAGCTTGTTTATGCAGCTGGAAGACTGCATGTCGGAAAATGAATTGCATAAAATTGATGCTTTATGCTTAAAATTCTTGTTAACTCAAGGCGATTTACCACTTCATTGCGCACTGAAGGCTGGAATAGAAGTAAACTAGTTCTGAAGCTAGTAAAGTTGGGCCTTAGCTAATTAAGTGAGATGATGTGCCATACAAGAGGCTCGCACTTGCATGCATGGCACTTACGCCAACTTCAGTTCTTAAGCCTGATGCCCTGCAGTATGTGCAGAAACCTTAAGCTACAGTTCTTAAAAGTATTTCTGCATAGATAATACTAAGGACAGGACTGGTTTTGAAAATTCAAACTAAATTTGACTTTGCGTTTCTGCTGATGAATAAAAGTTTTGTATGTTAATTGACATAGTTTAGTAATTTTAGCTGGTAACCTATATGCCTTTGACGTGGGGAAAGATGTCAAAACTAGAAGCTGTTGCGTTCATTTCGTGTTAATCTGTGGAGCTCATGGTTCTGTGGTTGCTATTCTGCAGCATAAATTACACTCGTTATTCTTGTAGTATTCAGAAGAAACTGTAAAGTGTGGATAGAAGTGGTTAAAGTGGTTTGTAAATAGTCAAACATTCAGAGTCCTTTACCAGCTCAACCCAGTTCTTATGCACTTAGGTAAATAAGTAGAAAGGCTTCTTGTTCAGGCTTGCTCTATGTGAACCTGACTGTTTTGCTTGGCTGGCTACTAGGTATTCTCTCTATTAACCTTGCCACCCTTTTGTAACTGGTGCATTTAATTATCAGTGGGATGCTTTAAACAGGTAGGGGGACTGATAAGAGCAGGTAATCTGCTTGTTGGGGAAGGTTGAAAGCAACCATTGACATCTTGGCCTACCTGCTAGGCTCTGACAAGTGGGGCTCCGTGAGAAAATAACTCTGTAACAAGATAAGGTGCTAATTAAAATGCTGTTGTCGTACGATGCACCCTGGTAGCTGAGAACACTTAAAATCATTAATTCTTTAAAAGAAAGGAAAAAATGAGATGCTATACTTTTTTTCTTTTCTTTTTTTTTAAAGGAGGGGAGGAGGGAGGACCCCAAGTCTCCGCGCTGTACCCCAGTACATTGTTCGGTTAATGCATGCTAGTTTTATGATTGGAATACATGTAGTCCGGCCACCCAGACAGAGGCATTGACTGCTAATATTAACCAAGAACAATAGTGTGGCCATACTGGCTGCAGTGAGGATTACAGAACATAATGGGGCCTATCCAAAAATAATGCTAATACAGGACAAGCAACAGGAAGCAGCAGTAGACTCAGCATTGCTCGGCTCCCAGACAAACCATGGACTTACTTCACACAATGGCAACTTCAGCACATTATGTATTCACAGGATACTCATTATTCCAGCAGGCTTGCCAGATCAGAGATCAGCCTGGTTTACTGGACGCTTAAGCGTATGCATAGTTTGGATAGCGGTACTTTTGTGTCCTTCATCATTTGGCAGAAGGGTGGCAGTTGTATTGCAGAGAAGGTCTTGACTTCGGTTACTGGCTTGGCTTGTGCCAAGGCAGAATGGGGGGGAAAGCCTCTCCTGGAAGCTGCTAATATAGTTAAATTTGTTTTCATGTCTTCTCCTTTATGTGGCACTGTAATGTTTACTGGCACTAAGAGCAATGAAGGAACTACTCAAAATGAAGACTAAAGGAACAGCGTGCTGTTTTCATGTGGGCATATTCTGATGAGGCTCTTGGCTAGGCTGCCTGCTTGAGGTTCAGCCTAGCTCTTGGCCATGGACTCTGAGGCGTCAGGTTGTTACAGCTTAGACTACAGTTCATTTATATACGTGGGTTGAGAGGGTAACAGCTTTATAGGGTGTTGGCTTATCCTTATGTAGGCTGGCCCAAAGAAGAGCTTCCTGATGATGTTGCACTCGATAAAGGGTTAAGAGGGTTAGGTTGTTTCCCTCCTTTTCCCAATATGTCTGTATCCCCTCTGGATGGGGAACCAGTTGTGTTCAGCATCTTTGAAGGAATATTCTGTTGTCAAAGTTGACTGGCTGACCATGGCGTGACGTTGTGACAGATCTGTATAGCGTCATCATGACTTGTCATGTGGCTACAGGAGTACCCAAGCGAGAGTCCTGCTGACATTTAAAGGAAGTGGTTTTCTGACTAGCCTCAGCTCTGCTCAGAGGTGGCCTCCTCCCTGGCCTTTGGGCACTTTGAAATATGCCTCAGTTTCCCTCTTCCCTATCTCACCCCCTCCCAGCTGAAGGGAGGAAGGATTGCCAGAGCTCTGGGCAATTTGCTGTGGCCTGCCGTGACAGTGTGCCGGTCTCCTAACCTCCTTCCCTAGGACACAGGCAGGGTGCGAGCTCTGTTCTCAGACTGGTCTTCATGGCTGGCAGAGCGTGAGGAGAACATTGCTGGGCTTAACCTGCTCTCCTTGTTTGGCAGAGGAGGAGCAGGCACAGCATTCAGAATGCAAACTTCCCACTGCATTTGTCTAGTCATGGTTTCACATGCTCAGCAAAGCTCTTGTATGGTTTAACCACAAGGATAGCAGGGAAAGAAGTTTGTCAAGTTGCAACCTCTTTCAAAAAGGAGGCCGTCCTTTCACTAATGAGCTTGATGTTTTAATCTCGCTCTATCCCACTGACTCGCAGAATGCATTTAGAAGCCAAAGTACAAAAACACCTCTTTTGGGTGGATGTCTGGATGAAAGGAGGGAAGAAGGTAATCAAACTGAGAGCTTTAAACACCTGCTGCTTACCTGGAGCTGCTAGTATTTCATTTAAATAACCAGAAAAGAGGTTGCGTTGCCCTTTCAGACCCCTAAAGGGGCAATTTCTGATGGATTTCAGGGTCTTCAAAGTCTTTCTTGAGTTGTATTCTCAGTGGATCAAGACTAAATCATGCTGTCTTGTCATTGAGGAAAATGCCCTTGCACATTGGTGCTTGCTTTGTTTTTTGAAGTGCGAACTTCACCATTTCCATCTTCTCATAGCTTAACTTATAGGAGTTTTGCTTAAATTTGTCCGTGCTGCCTTTCAGTCCTCTGGGCTGATCAGACTGTGGATGTTTTGCAAACTGTGCTGGCTTGCTGTTCCTTTCCAGCTGCCTTTCCTCTTAAGCCAGAATCCTTGCCTTCTGGTCAAGCTCAGGTTTACAGTGGCTAATTGGGTGTGACTCTGGAAAGTTCACTGCTGCCTTGTTGCCTAGGACATTGCTTTGATGGAATAAGGTGCATGATGTGGAATTCTTGTGTCTGGATATATATATTTATTCAAAGATGAGCAGAGGTCATCTATGGGCATGGGAAAACTTAAACCTCCATGCTGTAAGTAGTCATTCCTGAGATATCTGAATTGTTGATCTATAGAGTGGGGGTGATATGCACTTTTTTAAAAAAAAAAAAAACCCAACAGGGCAGTCTTTGCCCAGAACTGTGATTTTTTTTTTTTTTTTTTTTGGGGGGGGGTGAGGGGGGAATTAGCTGGAGGTATGTGATAGTTGGATTGTTGAGAGGGGGCTTGCTACTGTTGTTGTGGGGCTGTGGGCGTCTGTGTGTCTTTTGTTTAGAAGTGCCCCATCTTGAACACGAAGTCTCATCCTTTCTTCAGCTGATGCTGAGAGGGACAGAGCCAAGAGATTGAACTGCCATACTTTGTGTCATCCCTTTTCAGGACAGGGATTCCTCATTTAAAATATTCATATGAGGTGAGAGGGGGCACATAGAAACATGGGAATTGCTAGAGTAGGTCTATTCCCCCTGCATTTTGTCTCCATGCAGTTCAGCAGAAGTATCTCCTCTTTTTAAACAAACTCCAGTGTGGTGTTGGAAAGTGGTCACACAGGTATCTAGCAACAGTAGCACTCAAAGCTAGGATTCAGCCTTTCCTTTCCTTAAGGGCTAGGTGTGTTGGTAAACAGTCCTGAGAACCAGCTGGGAACTGTTGCTATGAGTTTAGACAAAATATCTTCCAAAACAATTATGCAAGGCTGAAAGGAAAACATCCTTAGCTTTATTGGAAGTAGTGCTAGTTGCGATAATTCATTCTCGATATCATAATATTTTTTTTCAAGCTTGCAGTAACATGTTGTGCTTGTGCTTCTCAATGTTGGTAATTAAACCAGTGAGGAAGCACCCAAGATAGTGCCATCTGTAATAGGGCTTGGGAGTTCTATTCTGGTTTGGTTTGGTTGGGTTTGGTCTGGTTTGGTTTTTTTACCTCTGACTTGTGTAAGGACTTCTTAAATCTGGTTTAAACAGTGTTAAACGATCACGTAGTGTTTTATTTTCAGAGTTTCTTTCAAGTTGACAGACTTGGTCTAGAATAGTAACAAATAACATGTAACTTTCATGAAATATTAACCAAAAATGGTTTGGGCCAATGGAGCCTCTGCATAGAAGTTTGGGCGCATGTCTTGGCTTGCCCAGCTTTGCTTACTTTTGGAAGCACTTTCCCACAGTTATCAGTGAACGAAATGGAATCCTAGTCTGCTTTGAATATGAAACATATTTAGGCTATATTGCAAGCCAGTGTCCATCACAAAGTAGGTTTTCATTCGGAGGCTGCATGCTGTGTCCAGTCGTGAGAAAGCAGTCTGCTTCAACTCTTTTTTTTTTTTTTTTTTTTTTTTTCCTGTCCACTTAAGGAATTTGAGGTCTGCCTTACGCTTGTACCTTGTAGCAGCTTACTCTCGGACCTGTGTTTTGGTTTCTGTAACAGAAAAGGTGTTAAGCACTGGAGACCACAAAGAGCAGACTGTGACTGAGCGCAGATAGAATTAAGAAGAAATAAAACTTATGATACACAGCTTTTATGACAAAGCATCAAAATCCTTCATGGAGCATTTTTATTTGTTCTATTATTGTTCTGCTCACCAGAAAGATGTTACATTTATTACCTCATTGATATTCATTATTATAGTTTTTACTTTTCACATCATATTTTTTTTCTTATTTTTCCTCAGCTTATTTTTCTTGAGGGGGGTGGGTGGCGTTTTGGTTTTGACTCTTTCTATAAGTTTGGATATGACTGGCTAAATGGCGATTTTGAAAGATACAGCCTGGATAATAATATCTCCGAGTAGAGCTGGGGGAGGAGAAGATGTTTTAATGGCTCTTGTTCTCAAGTTAGGATTGAAGATAAAGGTGGCTTAGATGTAATAGCTGGCATCTTTCCAACCCGTGGAGTCACTTCAGTTAGTTTACGCTTATGATTATTATTGCTGGAGTGCTAGAGAGCTCATTGGCAGATTAGTGCGTCTGTAAATGTGACACGGGGTGGATAGCGCGTCTTCCCTTTCCCTGCTCTTCCAAATAGTCTGATCTTAGCCTTTGTTTTACAATGCTTCTCTCTCACCCCACCCCCTTCCCATATCCATCAGTTCTTCCCTCAGTTACCTGATACTTGTGGGAGCTGCGATGGCCCTCATGCAGACAAAGCTTTCAAAGGGGGTGCTGAAAAGCAAAGTCCCTAGAGATTGCACTGTCAAGGCAGAGTGCAGTAATCTTAGCAACACTTCTTGCTTTCAGGATGGCTGGGGGAAGGGACATCAAGGCTCCTTTTCTGTAACTAAAATTCTTTTGAAGCAGTTTTTTGGGGGGGGGGGAGTTGGTTTTGGTTTTTTGATGCTGCTATGATAGCCTGGTGTTTTCTGTCTTCCATGTGCAATTCTTCCACACATGCTTTACTGTGGGTACAGCACAGTGTCAAAGGCTGTACTTCCTGGTTAAGTACATAAGATGCATTAATGATGACAAAGATGAGCTATCCAAGGTGAAAGGTCTAAGTCAGACTGGATAAGGTAGCTTATGGGGTTTCAAGAAGATCGTGTTTGTCTCAAGTATAATCTATTACCTATTTATGTTTTCAAGTAGTCCATTTTAGGGCAGAGACCAGGATTTTTCTTTTTAATTAAAAAACTGAGGTTTGTTTGGTGTTTGTTTGTTTTCCTTACAGTCATTGTGGCTTTGAAACTAACTCTTATTTTTCTTTTGCAGAGATCCTACACATTGCTTGTTGAGGCATGGGATTACAATGATAACTCTACTAGTAAGTATTCATTCCGCTGGTTTACTTAGTTCAGACACCTTGATTTCCTGTCCATTGAAAGGCTTTTGGTAGTCTAACCAGCTTACTGTGAAGTAGAGCGTAAGGAGAGGGGAAAAGCTCTCCCCCAGACCACTCAGAGCAACTACTCCAGGCTCTGCAGCAGCCTGTCTCCCTCACACTGTTTGTAGAGGGTGAGTAGCTCGCTCACCTAGGCACCGATGGTTTGATGCCTAAAAATAGATGCTGTTAATTCCCTCCTTCTCCTTAGGGAAGGAAAAGGGGTTTCTTCAGGGTTTTTTTGGGGGTGGTTGGTGGTTTTTTGTTTTTGTTTGGGTTTGGGGTTTGTGTGTGTTTTGGTTTTGGTTTGTTTTTTTATTAGGAGTGATATTCAGAAGCCTAAGTCTTGTTGACTTGGGACGTCTCTATAAACTATGTACTTCTCAAAACTGAACATGCTGCTTTAAAAAAAGACTCCGCAAGACTAGTACAGATATCCATCTAATGACTGTAGATGAGAAACAGGAGTGACTACCAGCTCTTCCTTGCGAGCTGGATGTCTAGGGATTTCTATTCAGGGGCTCAAAAATATTTACCAGAGACCACCTGGTACAGCTGGCTGGAAATCAAGGGTGGGAATCTCTCACTTGGAATGTCTTTGGTTGGTTTCAGAAACTTTCTGCTAAGCTTTTCCTGTTGGCTAGAGGAAGCTGTATAGAGTCTCTTGGCATATGAGCTGCTCTGCGTATTGCCTACTGTTGCTGAAGTAGGTGGGCAACATTAGCTCTATTTTCAATCTAAGGCTTTAACAGTGTGTGGTAAAACCCACAGGAGAAAGTGTGAATCTGAACTTATAAACCTTTTGCTGACACAACAAGTGCTTTCCTTCAACAAGGAAGCAGCAGCACTATGGTCCATCTTACACAAATCTTACAACAGCTTCTCGTAGTCTGCTTTGGAATGCCAGGTGACAGCCACACAGTAATGAAGTGGACTTCATGTTTCACTTTCATGAAGGCCTTGTAGAAATGTGCACAGTGCTGTGGTTTTATGTTTTAATTGGTGAAGAGTACACTGCTTGGGAATGGCCTTTGAGTCTGCAAACCTTTCTGCACAGATCTGGTCTTTAATTATTTTTTTTTTTTAATATACATGGGATGTCCTATTATTTCTTAGTTCCAGAAAAGAAGTTGTCCATTGCAGATGATTGGTGTGGCCTGTCAGTGATAGCCATAGCTTGCTTTACAACCTGCCACATTCAGCATTGTTGCAGTACCTCTGATTTCAGGCCCTATCCCAGCACGGTCATGGAGCTGTGGCTGGGAGATTTCTTGGCTCTTGACTGTGAAGTGTTTTATGGAGGAGCAGAAAATGGTTTGCTGCAGCAGCGGAGTTGTATTAAAAATGGAAGATGCCTGAATTCAAAATGAAGGTCTTGTTTACAGTAGGATCTGAGAGTTTTTTTCAGACTGGGCCTCTGCCGCTTTTACTATTATTAGAGCTCATCTTTTTTCATGAAACAACTGCATTTCCAAAGCTACACAATGAACCCTTTCTTTGCTTTCATGTTCTGGAAGTACAATTGTCTTCAGACAAAATTGCCTCATTTCTCAGCAGTGCATTTGACCAAGTGCAGACATGTTCTTACATATGTTCCTGATT
>NW_009614700.1:42413-55556 GCF_000690535.1 Cariama cristata | reverse complement strand
TGCTCTGGCTTTGCTGTCACATATCCATCTGTAGGTTACTTCAGTCACTGTACTGCACAAAGCTTTTCCTTTGTACCGCATCACTTTACTTACAGTCAGCTTTCCCATAGCTGAAGAGTAAGTCTTGAAGAACTAGTTAAGAAAATCTTTAGAACTAAACAATTGTCATCATAAAAAGTGGTGAGTTTTGGTTTTTTTTTTATGTCCAGGATTACCACTGAATTGTAAGGAGTCTCTGAGCGCTATCAGTAGAAAAAAAACAAAACAAAACCCAAACAACCTCCCCTCAAAAAACAACCAAACCAAAAAAAGTGGGTTTAGTAGGCTTTGTGGAGCTTTTCAATAGCTCTAGCATCCTCTGATCAATGCAGTCCTTAGGAGATCCTAGAGTGGATGCTTCCTTCCCCCCTCTACATTCCACTCCTCCTACGTTCCCTTTACCACATACTCTCTCTTGTCTCACTTCCAAGAGTGGCTTGCAGTTAAATTCTGGCCCTGTTGAAGTTGATGAGAATCGTGCTTTGTTGGAGCCAAGACTCAACTGAAACGGTTTCCTTACTCTGGTTCTTGTCTAGATGCCATCTTGGTACTGTCACTTCATACATAAAGCTAATGGGGCTGACATTGCATCTCAAACTATGTCAAAGAGCTATTGTAAATTACTGGTATCAGTTGCATGTGAATTCCAGTTGGGCATTAAGAGACTTCAGCACAATGTAAACCAAGCCGTAGCTGGAAGTTGTCTGAAACAAAGACTTTCAAAAATAACTGTGGTGTCCTTGGCCACCCAAACTGTGTAGAGTCTGGGCTTTTTTTGTTGTTGTTTGCTTCCCGATGATGGTAGTTATAATTTCCAGAAATTGGACCACTGAAAAGCAAAGGTGGGCAGTCAAAATAACTAATTTCCCTGTGCTAAAACCTCCGATACAGTTGCCCACTGAATAAAAAGACAGCTTAATAGCTTTGAAGTGTAGCCACAAAAAGTGAATGAAATGAACGAACTCTCTGACAGCAAAGTGCAGAGTAGAAGCTAAAGATATACAAAAAGGCCTCTCTCTCTTCCACTTCATCAATTTCTAATTGGTTGTTTCCTCTAACCTTTCTATCAAAGCATGGGATTCTGAGTCAGATGATGTCAGGGGAGTTAGGAAGATTGCTTTCTCTCGAGCCTGGCTGACTACTTCTTTTTATTTACTTAACCAGTCTGGTGCTTTGGGATTGCTTACTATAAAACTTAAAACATTGTTGGCGCAGGCTAAGAATGGAAGAGTTGTTGCAATGCCTTCCCTGAAGTCTGGGTCAGCACGCTTGTGTAAGTGCGTACTGACAGGTGGGAATAGGGAAGGGTGGAGAAATTTTTGTACAAGAAGGAACATGCCAATACTTCATTGTGAAAACTGTGGGTGATGGCTAATGGAAAGGGATCTTAAGTCTGTGAGACCTTACTTGAATTTGAATGTATGGTGGTAGCTTTATAACGTGTATCAAATGAAAGGCATTTTAGCCATGATCCAAAGTGAAATTGCAGCTGAAATTGCAGCCCCCACCTGGGGCCTTAAAAAAATAAAGTCCAGTGGGCTAATAAGGATGTTTCCATTTGAGTTCAGCCTGTGGTTACGGGCTCAAAAGAGCCGGTGGCTGGAGTGAGATGTTGTAGACATACAGCAAGGACATGCTTCCTAATGAGCTGGCAGATAGGGGAAGAATGATAGAGCTGAAGCAAAGGAAAGATCTCCTTTCCAAGGCGACTGCTTTTCTGGTGCCAAGGACTGAAATAGCTCTCAGTGGTATGTTCCCAACGGGGAACAGGAAAAGACTGGAAAAGCAAGAGTGAGCGTGTGTGTGTGGAGGGGGAGCAGTTCGCAGAACTAAACTGAATGTCATTCCCCTTTTCTTCTGCCACTTACAGGAGAAAAGGATAGAGTTGTTTTACTCGCAAGAAACAGGATGTCTTTGTGGACAGACTCGGTATTTGGGGAAATGCGTTTGCTTTCCAACTGTGCTGTAGATCGGGGTGTAATCTTGGCAAGTGCAGCAAAGCCATCTCCAGCACACATGAGCGGAACTAGAATCGCTTGACTGGCCCCATTGAAGACGAATAGATATGCTCTGATTAAGTACCTCTTGGAATTAGTCAACAATCTTCTTGATGAGATCTAAGAGCTTTACACCTGCACAGTACAGGAGAAGATATTGCTCTGGATATACCAGTATGGAAAAGTCCTTAGGCATCTACATTACTCGTGAATGGGATTTACATTAATAAAGGCCTGCGTGCATTTGAAAGTCTTACACATAGATGTGGGGTTGGGGGCTTAGTGCCAATGAATAATACAAACTGATTTAAATGGAAAATATTATAGAACCAGAAACACCAGAATACTGAATAAGAAGTTGTTGCCCTTAATTTCACACTGTAAACACTTAATGGATGCTGTAGGCTCAAGCCAAGGATACCCCCAAAAATGGGTAAATGCTTAGAATGTCTGTGTACTGACGCGCTTCTGAGGTTGTGCAGCAAGTGCTTTGACGTAACTTTATTTAAAACTGTGGATAAGCAGGCAGGATCTAGTGGTGAACTGATAATGGATATCTGAGCCTTGAGAAGCCTGTTTGGAAGTTCTTTTTGAAAACTACAAATCAAAGATCCTTAGCAATACATTTAAAAGTATTTTAGATAAAAAATGACCCATGTGTCATCTTCAGCTTTATATAGCGACTTCATTAGTCTTCAACTCTGCCTTATGTAAAATCCCCAAACTTTCTTTTGTTATTGCTGGAAGAACAAGCTGAACATCACGACGTTTTAATTCTTAACACTCAAATGTGCCAGTACTTCACACGCTGCTTTCTAACACATCATTGGCAAATTGCCCTTCTACCTAAAATTCTTCTGTCACTGGATTATGCTGCCGTATACAGAACAGTGTTGCCTGGTACTTATTTTTGTTTTTGTACTATGTCTGCAAGGATATTTTGGCTGTTTTATGATAAACTTTCACTTGGCAGTCAAGTGCTTGCTAGCAGCAGGTCGTAAGGCAGTGTCAGATCATTTAAGTCACAAGACCTGGACTACAAAGTGAAATACCACAGATATATACAATGTTCCTAGCTAATGTGAAATATTATTATTTCAAGCTGTAATTTAGACAGTTGTAGAGCTCTAAAAGCCAGAAGACTTTTGCTGGAACTAAATGTCAAGTATGAAGTCTAAACTTTGAAATGCTCTATAGAGAGAAGGGAGATCTATAGCGCACATATGCAGTAATTTGAGTTGTCTGCTTTGAGCTCTGGTAGTCTTAAATTTTTAGTGTCACCTAACATCTGAAGAGAAAATCTTCCATGATATTTCATAGTCAAAACCTGGTGAGATCACTGATGTCGTCTGAATGCCAGAGTTGCTAGTTTTCAATTTTATTTACACCAGAGTCCTAGAAGGCTGCAAACCTTTTGCGGTGCTTATGTTCTGTTCAGTTTGTAGACATTGCTTTATTAGGCTATTGTAGTATGATGTTTTTGTAAATATTCCAGTTAAAAACAAAACTAGTACCATTAACAGAGAAGCAGGTAAAATCACATTATGCACCAGTCTATTGGAGCTGAAAGTAAAAGCAGATTGAACTGTCTTTAATTCTTTAATTTGATTCTTACTGGATGTCCTTACACTGCAAAAGGGAGAAGTGATTGGCAGTAACCTATCAGTCCTTTTTGATTTCAAGCTTTGTTGAGTTTGATAATGCTGCATGTGTGTTTCAGTTAATGGCTTGTAGCTCCAGGGCAGCCTTATCTTACTCTCTAAAACAGAGCATTAATAAAACCAACTGGCTGCCTCGGAGAGTCTTGCCTGCGAAGCTAGAGAGCTCTGATGTGGGAGGTAATGATACCTAAATGAAGTTTTAACTCTGACATCTCTTCCGACTTCTAGATCCTGATCGTGTTATTGAGAAGGCATCCCACTCTGGCATGATCAATCCAAGCCGTCAGTGGCAGACTTTGAAACATAATGCAGGAGTTGCCCACTTTGAGTATCAAATCCGTGTGACTTGTGCAGAACATTACTATGGCTTTGGCTGCAACAAGTTTTGTCGACCAAGAGATGACTTCTTCACTCACCATACCTGTGACCAGAATGGTAACAAAACCTGCTTGGAAGGCTGGATGGGACCAGAATGCAACAAAGGTTTGTGATGAATGCTCAACCCGCAGATGATCAGCGGGCTTGGATAAGATTTGAGTGCATCGTATCAGGGTTGCAATTCAGTGGTCAGTTCGTGCAGACAGCAGGGCTAAGGACTTGATGGGACAGCGACTAACTCTTTACACAGAGAACTAGGGGCAAGAGAAGACTAGTTTCTGTCTTGTTTTAAAATCTTGGAGAGGTCTGACAAGTACTGGGCACTTGGCAGATGTGTTCTTTCTCTGATTATCCACATCTTTGCCCTTGGGAAGAAAACCCAGCCCATTGACTTCAATGGGAGTTCTGCTGCTGACTTCAAAAAGGATTTCCCCTTTGGTGCAGAACTTCAAGACAAGCAGGAAGGAGAGACTTGTTTTAGAGCTGACCTGGCAAGTGTAAAGCTTTGGTGTTTGAAAAGTCCCAGGCTGTTTGTTCTACCTGAGATGATGTTTAACATGTTTATTAGGGAATGGCAACTTCCTAGGTAATTTCAGAAGGAGAAAGCAGGACTTTAAGTAGGAACAGACTATCAGCATGTCTTGCTGACTGAGTTTACCTGCAATTTGAATTGATGCTTATCTTAATACCCTGTCTGTTCAGAGATACAGCTCAAAAGTAAATCCAGAGTAGTTAAAAGTTGCTTTGAATTAGATGTAAGGCCAGGGAGAGTGGGTCAGTTCACTTGCAAAAGACAGAGAAAGGAAACCTGTAGACCCAAAGTGACTTGAGCTCTCTAAGGCGAGACGGTTTCTCTTGCATAGAAACAACCCTCTGAACAGCATTAGGTACGATTCCTCTGCCAACCAGCTGATAGATTTCCTATCACGGGGAGCCACCTACCTTGGTTTTCCTTCCAGTAGACTCGATACGAGAGACTTGTTAAAACCTGGGATTTAGTAGGATTACAATGCTGGTTAGAGATTAAAACATTCCCACGAGTGTGAAGATGCAGGAAGCAGGCAGCATGCTGATACTCTTCTTTTTTGTTTTAACAGCTATTTGTCGTCAGGGATGTAGCCCCAAGCACGGTTCTTGCACAATTCCAGGAGAGTGCAGGTAAATGCTTCTTCTCCCTCCTTGTTCTGCTCCCCTCGCCTCCCCCCGCGCCCCCAAGTAATGAAACAAGTGATGCTAAACACAATAGGATTGGGGAGGGAGGGTGGTTTTGGAGTCATGTTTTTGACCAAGGCACATTATTCATGCTGACTTGCCCAGAATAAGGGGGGAGCAGGCTTGTAATGCACTGATAATTTTAAGAAGCTTTTTGTTTTGTGAAATGGTGGCACTGGGCAGGAGGGGGGTATGGGATAAATCGTGTGAATGCTGCCTAATGAGCACTAACTAATTGTTTCTGCATAAGTAGTGCAAATGTTTTGTGGGTATGTTGTGTGGTTGGGTTTTGTTGTTTTTTTTTTTTTTCAACAGCCTGATTAATAGGCTTTTTCAACTACAAGCTTGAAGAAAAGTGTGTGGCTTTTCTCTCCTCTTCTCCCTTTCACTGTTTCCCCCTTCCTCCCTCCCACCTCCTCGTTTCTTCCATCAGTAGGCAAAAGTCAAGCATTCTTTAGAATGGGATTAGTTAAATCTCTCGGTTCCTTTACCATTGTGAGCCAGGCTCCAAGTGCTGAGAGGTTAATAGCTGGGATGAAATCTTGTCAGTAGGCTCCGATGAATGCAGAATTTTGCTCTTGTGCTTTGAACTCCATTCTGTCCTGGCAAGGAGACAATGAAAAGCAGAGTTTATCCATAACCCAACAATTAAATATTTGGAATGCCTCAAAATATACAGCATATATTTACAGCACAGGGGAGTTTTCTCCCTTACTAATAGAGAGTTAATGGATATTAAATGTGGACGTTCTTTATCAACACTCAGGTTGTAAGTTGCTTCATGTAACCCTTTATCGTGTCTGTTTACATGCGATAGGGAGCTGAGGGCTTCTGAGGTTACAAAATGTTAATATTGATCCTGTGTAGGAAGAGTTAAAAGTGAAGTTTAGGTATTCACAAATAAAACTTGGAAGTCTGAAGGAACAGCAAGTAACGTTTCTACCTAACAAATGTATTGGTGTATTCTTTCTTGCTGGAGACTTTTGCATGAAGTGGACTGCTTTTCTTTTTAGATAAGCTGTGTTCAAACAGGAATCTGGGGTGTCTGACAGACTACATTATATAAGAAGTCAGCCTAAATAGTCACAGTGGTTCATTCTTTCTCTCTGTCCCTGCAATCTGTGCTTCGAAAACAAAACAAATAGTCAAGGAAAGTTCTGAAAGTAAGGTAGGAAGTAACTTCTCATCTTCCACAAGAGACATGGCGAAGTGAAAGTCAAGCCACGGGATGGACTGTTGTAGGTTGTTCAGTGATTTTCATGTTTAGCAGTGCTGATACAAGCTGGTTAACCCTAGAACACCAAATCTAAATCTTTTTTTAATTAAAAAAAAAAAAGCCTAGCAAGCAGTAGGAAGTATTGGGCGGGGGGGGGGCAGATGGTGAGAGGAGTGCCAGTCAAGGCTACCAGTGATTTGTGCTTCTGTCATCAGAATAAACATGCCTTGTAGAGGCTGCTGTCTCCTAGTCAGAACAACAGGCTTTGTTTCCAGATTTTTTTTTTTTCTTTCCTTTCTCTTTCTAAGTCTCTTACCTCCCACTCACTGCCCAGACATGCACTAGTGCTCTTATTTACTTAAGGTGCAACTTTCCCACACTTGATTTGCATAGTCTTGAAACAATGCTGTCCTTCTGGTGCTTTCAGATAACTTCTGCTTGCCAAGTTAGACCAATATCTTTAAAGTGAACACAGAAACAAGATTTTATTTTCTTTTAAGTTTTGATGAGTCATATAACCTGTATGTTACAAATGCAACAGAGTTTAAAAATAACATCCCAGCAGAAACTGCTCTGGGTTCTGCTACAATAGACAACTTGCAAACATTCTTAAAATATCCTTTTCCCTTTTGGTGCGAGTCACTTTCTTTAATGCAGGCCAGCCAAAAAAACCATACTTACTCATGAATCACTCTACAAGGGAAGTTAACTTTAAATTTCTCATGAGAAACTGCTGCATACATATTATTAAACAAGAATTATTACCATGAATCTTTTTCTGGAATTGATATCTAACTTTTTTTTAAATGCCCATAGCTTTATACAATTGTCTTTGTTACACTTTGAAGCTGATGCTTGAAGAAGGTCATATCTTTGGCTCTAAAGATCATGGCTTTTTTTCCTGCGTGTAATGTTTTTTGTTTTGTTTTTTAAATTCTTTCTCTTCACACTTGCTTTTAAGAAAACAAACAAAAAAAGCCCCCACACCTTTGATTTGGCAGAAAGGAGTAAAATTCTCGATTTGGATACCTGTTTTTGCAGGTGAGGTCCCTTGGTTTTGTTTGTGTGCAAGCTCACAGGCAAGTTGCTTTGAATGCAATACAAATTAAAGGGGTATGTTCCTAAATTTTGATCTTTGTGTGTTCTTGTTATATTCGCTGTACAGAAGGATTTTCCGAGAGCTACTTGAGAGAGGTGGTTTTGCCTGATCTGGTTTTCTTTCATGTTCTTTGCACACAAAAACACAGAAGTTTGACTAGCTTTTTTTAAAAAAAAAACACACAAACTAATAATTTCCCATTGACTTTGAATAGGCTGCTGCTGAAATAGCTATTAAAAAAAAAAGTTAATTAGCATGCAGTTTGTCACCTGAGATTTTTTTTTTTAGAAGGGAAGTCAGAGTTACCACTAGCTGTGTGTGATTACCCATTGGATAGATCCTTCTGGCTTTTTCCCATGAGAAGAAATTGCCAGTAGAAGAAAGGTGGGGGGTTTTACAAACAGAAAGCTTAGCTGACTTCTGTACAGATGAGGTTTGTTTTCATAATTTAGTGACAGCTTAGTGCATAGTTGCTGCTGATCAATTACTCTCAGGACCTGTTAATGAAATACAGTACCTCAACAAACCCTTGCTTTTAATTTTCAATTTGTTTTCCTTGTTTCTATCTCTAGATCCACTTTAATTTGAAGAATCCTTGGTCTGCCTTGCTAGTGAGAACTAAATGAAAGCCAAAATGAGCTTTCCCTTAAGGAGGCTTTACTTTAAAAGAACATCTGCCTTTTTAAGTACAGAATTCAAGTAGCTCATTGATAGTGGCAATAAATAATTTAAATAACAATAAATTCTTCTCCAGATATGAAATTGAAGTTTCTCAGAATTGAATATGTTTTAGCTATTCCCTGAAAAGAGGTTAGCATACATCAAACTCTGAAATACACTGGCAGCTGATCTTCTTTGAGCACGTGTAAAATCCTGACATGTACTGTTTCATCTCTTATGGTGGCCCAGTCTATACTTGCTGTGTATGTCTTCTAGTTCAGAATAAGGTCAGCTTCTGATAGAGCAGAGAACTCCTAACGCTTTGCTACTGCCTTGCCAAGGGCTTGGGGCTGGTGTTTATGGTTTTACTCGTCTTCCTGCAAGCCCAGCGTGGCTGAAATGCCTGGAACCTTGTATTCATGAGGATCTCTGCATAACTATTGTTTCCACTCACTTGTTCTCCCCCCCTCAATTTATAAAGCACCCTGTCAAAGTCCAGAGATTGATTTGTAGTGCACACCCACCCTCTCTGCCACATTTGTGTGAGGCTCCAAAAGAGTACTATTGTGCTGAATGGCCTCATGCTGGTTCTCTCAGAACAGTTACTCTTTTGTCAGGAGGCCGGCCACAGAGACCTTGGCAAAACTACTAAAATGTTTGTTTACAAGAAACCATCAAACAAACCTTGAATAGCTTCTCCCCTCCTCTCGTCCTGCCCTGCTCCCCCACCTCCCCAGTCTTTCTCCAGGCTTTGGAGTTCCAAGCTCACATCTACACAGAGCAAGTCTAATGGGTTTTTGGTTTGTTTCCCTCTTCTGATTTTTTTTTTTTTTAATTTTTTTCCCTTCCTTTCTTTAACCGAAGGTGTCAGTATGGATGGCAAGGCCAGTACTGTGATAAGTGCATTCCACACCCAGGATGTGTCCATGGCACTTGCATTGAACCATGGCAATGCCTCTGTGAAACCAACTGGGGTGGTCAGCTCTGTGACAAAGGTATGCTAATCTTACGGACAGCCAAGTGTAACACTTGAATTTTAACACTGGCAGGCTTAGCACGGAGAAGAGTGCACACCAGACTGAGTGAGCCTCCTGAAACATGGTGGGAGTTTTTTTGTCCTTCAGTGACTTAGCGTTGTCTCCTCTTCTGTTCTGGCATTGTTAGCGTATGTCCTAAACTTTTCCCTGTCCTGTCCTACTCTTGTGCGCAGATGTATTCTGTAAAGGTTCTAAGAATAGTGGAACAAAGCATGCACGTGGTTATGGTTCTGTTGCTTTTCAACTGTGGCCTTAATGCTCCTCACCTCTTGCAGATCTGAACTACTGTGGAACCCACGCACCCTGTTTGAATGGTGGTACCTGCAGCAACACTGGCCCTGATAAATACCAATGTTCCTGCCCTGAGGGCTACTCAGGACAGAACTGTGAAATCGGTAAGTGTTTGATGCAGCCGCTGAGCTGCTGCTTGGCAGTTAATTCTTGCCAGCTTTTAGTGGCTGGTTTTGGATAGACTTTATGAAGTAGAGGAAAACTCAGTTTCTGGTGTTACGATGCCAGGGTTGGCTACAGAGATCCAGACTTGCTTGTTCATGCTTCATCATGAACAGTTGGTATCTCTGAACATCAGGCTTCTGCTTAGCGGAGAGATGACTACGAGTTACCTTGTCTGGCTCTGACTCAAACAGGTGCAAGTCAGCGTGTTGATGAGTTTAGCATGACTCCCTACTAGCTAGTAGCTATTGGATTCGCAGCTCTCACAGGAGTGCAATATGTCAAGGGTAACGATGTGTCCAGAGTAGAAGCGTGTGGAGGGAGCAGGGGGTGGCTTCTGGCAATGCTGCTATAGTCTCTACCCTGACACATACTTCTGTCCTGGTGCAGCGGAGCACGCCTGCCTCTCCGATCCTTGTCACAATGGAGGAAGCTGCTTAGAGACGTCCACAGGATTTGAATGTGTGTGTGCGCCTGGCTGGGCTGGACCAACTTGCACTGATAGTAAGTCCTTTTAAAATTGTGTTAAAAATGTGCTAGTTTGCTGGTTTACATCAGTCTTTCTAACCCCTGATGAGCTTAAAGGGCAGCCTACTTAACCTTTCCCAGCTTTAGCATTGGTTCTTAGCAGCCATTTACGCCAGGGTTCACCCCCTCTCCTTCGTACTAAGGTTTGTGTTAAATGCAAAGGGACGGAATGGCCAGTGGCTTCTAGAAAGCAGCAGAGCGCTGAATTTTTGTAGCGTTCAGGGAAGCTGTTAAAATACTGTTTTGAGAGACCTGCTGGATCAAAACCTGACTTCCGCTTGCAAAAGGCCACAGGTGTAAACTTCTTTCCCTGTCCTTTGAACCCCCTTTCACACTACTATTACTTTTAAAGGCGGCTTTTGCTGAAATCAGAGTAGACCTAGAAATTCCAAGTAGAAGTCCTGTTGCCTTTCTGTTCCTCAGGGCAAATCCTAGTAGCAGCAGCTGTTTATCAAATTTGTCAGTTACTGGTGTTGCCTGTTCGGTAACAGAACTAAGCCTCTCCTTACTCTGCACCACAGATATTGATGATTGTTCTCCAAATCCCTGTGGTCACGGAGGAACTTGCCAAGATCTAGTTGATGGATTTAAGTGTATTTGCCCACCTCAGTGGACTGGCAAAACGTGCCAGCTAGGTGAGAACTGCTTTTCTCTTCATCCAGTGTTGCTCGGGGTGGGTGGTGGTGGAGATAAATGCATACTCCAGCAGGCAAGGGCAATCCTGTCCTTTGCGTTAGGCACGTTTATGTTTCCAAACCCTATGGATTTATTCTGGCACATTGAGAATAGGAAGTGTCGGTGTTTGCAGGACTGGGGTCTAGGACAGTCTCAAACACAGAGTGGCTTCCTTCTGTTGTTGTTTTGCTGATGCATGCTAGCAGCTGATGGAAATGGTTAACCAAGCCAGAGAGACATACTTTAAACCATAAATGAACCGAAGTGGGGAGGGTGCATGTGTATGCCTTCCAGTCCCGCCCCCACATGTATTTCTCCCTGTAGCCTGTGAGAAAGTTGCTGTATCCCTTCAGCCATGTCAACTCCTCCAGACCAAGGAGTTCACAGCTGGGTTCCAAAATGTGGATGATCTCACGAAGAATGAGCTGTCTGCATTCTTTACACAACACAGTAATCCCAATGACCAGGCTGCAGCACTCCTCCTTCAAAATGCTCAGTTAAGATGTGCGGGGGGGTGGTGAGGGGAAGTTGCTCCTAATGAGTGGCTGGGTAATTATCAAATAATTAGCGTAGCCTGTATGTTCTAATCGCAAAGAAATTGAAAGAGACTTCAGAGCCTGATGTATGATTGACTTTTGTTCCTTCAAGTCAGGCTAACCCATGCTGTATATTACAAGTTCCTCTTAGATCTGAATGACCTGCTGATTATTGCTCTAAAAACCGGCTGTAGGCTTTTTCTTCTTCTGCCCCCCTGCCCTGCAAGACCTCCATTTGGCCATTCCCGTTGTTTTTTCAGATGCGAATGAATGTGAGGGCAAACCCTGTGTCAATGCCAACTCCTGCAGGAACCTGATTGGCAGCTACTATTGTGACTGCATTACTGGCTGGTCTGGCCACAACTGTGATATAAGTAAGTGCCTATATCCTTGGGTTTATTAAAGGCCGGTTGTGTGTGTATATGTCTATGCCACTGAGTTCTAAGCTGAGATTTAAACATCAGGCAGAGTCCCAGCGGTTGATGTTTTTAGAAAGGGAGTAGTTGGTGTGGAATGAAAATACACAATTTTATCAAACTCATTAGGCCATAACACAGCTATATTCTGATAAAATGACTAAAACAATGATGTGAAGTTTCACTGCCTCTAGTAGAAGAATCGCAAAAGGTTCCCACCCATTATAATAACCTTATCTCAAGGCAGGCATGCGGGAAACCTGACAAAAGGTTTATCTAGCTGCAGTTTTAGAGACTTGAACTCTCTATCTAGTGTAAATATATTTTTGCTTTCTAACCATGCTAATTTTATTACAGATATTAACGACTGTCGTGGACAATGTCAGAATGGAGGATCCTGTCGGGTGAGCCATTCTTGTTTTAATTTTGGTTTCCCTGAGACTTGCAACAGTAACTAAAACATTTGAGTCTAAACGCAAATAGTGTGGAAAATAGCAATTAGTTGGTATAAATTGTAATTTCTCTGAGTTGGGGGGAGTGCCTATGTCATGCTACAGCGTGTCAGAGTATGTCCGTAGAACAGCAAGGGCAAAAAAGATTTAACTGCAGTAAGTGACTCCTCCTCACTGCCAGTGTCACCAGTGAATGGGCTGGCTGTTGTGCCAACTACCTACTGTAAATGTAGATACTCTGCTTCAAACTGTGGATTAATGTATCCTGCCTGCAAATGAAGAACATAAGCTAGTATTGGGGGTGTGTGTGTGTGTGTGTGTGTATTTACTCCCTCTAAATAGTCTTGCTTTGTTTGGACATAGTAAAAGGATATTTTTTTTTTTTGGACCGTCTTGTCTTTTTTTCTTTAATAAGAATGTATCAAGAGGGAGGAAAAAAAACCTTAACTCTAAACTTTCTTGTTCCTTCCCAGGACTTGGTTAATGGTTATCGGTGTATCTGTTCACCTGGCTATGCAGGAGATCACTGTGAGAAAGACATCAATGAATGTGCAAGTAACCCTTGCATGAATGGGGGTCATTGCCAGGATGAAATCAATGGATTCCAATGTCTGTGTCCCGCTGGTTTCTCAGGAAACCTCTGTCAGGTAAGAAGCATGGGTGAAAGGCAGGCCCTCAGCCAGTGGCGTTTCTACCAGCACTCTGGATCTCTACACTGAATGCCTTGCACCCAGTGAACCATAGTATAAAGTTGTACTGGATATTGCTGTCAGTCTGCCAAGAA
>NW_009614700.1:35443-42400 GCF_000690535.1 Cariama cristata | reverse complement strand
GGGGGGCGAGGGAAGAAACCAACAAAACCCCCCTGATGGGCTGCTGAGGATTCTTTTTCTTAAACAGACTGCAAGAGTTTGCATGTCAAGTTTTGTTGTGCGCTTATTAACTTTCAGTGGCTGTTTAATATCAAGAGAGTGCTGTCTGCTGAAATAGTTGCAAGTCTAACTAAACTCTGTGCATTATGAACAATTCATTGAGGCAGCAGATAAAAAGGTCAGATTCCACAACGTCTGCCTCTCGTAGGGAGGGAAAGCTATGATAAAACTTCCATTTCACTCAGCCTTTCCCCTCCCCTTTTTTTTTTTTTTATCCCCCCCCCCGTTTAATTTCCCTTTCCTCTCTCTGCACTACTTACAGCTGGACATCGATTACTGTGAGCCAAATCCTTGCCAGAACGGTGCCCAGTGCTTCAATCTCGCTATGGACTATTTCTGTAACTGCCCGGAAGATTATGAAGGGAAGAACTGCTCCCACCTGAAAGATCACTGCCGCACAACTCCTTGTGAAGGTTTGTGTTGCCTTGCAGGCGAATGGGAATGACTGGCGATAGTTTCTGCCCCTGTCCTGGCTGGAGCTGTAATGCAGCTCCAGTAGTGTGGTCACTGGAGTAGCTCTTGTATAAAGAGGCTGAATTTTGCCCTGTGCCTTATACCTCTATTTGTACAAGATGATGAGTAATATCTGAAAACAGCTATTTGAAAGGCAGTGTTAGGTCAACGTGGACACAAAATGCATGTAGCAAATAGCCTGCTTTGCTGAATTTATTCCAGGCCATGGATGTGGTCCAGCAATCTTAAATAAGTTGCTGTGATTATTTTATGTACAAACAGTTGGTGTAGTCCCTTTATTTTAAAGCAGCAAGGATATTTGGCACTGCCAGGTTTACGGTTGGACTGGATGATCTTAAAGGTGTCTCAAACCTAAATGATTCTATGATTCTAGGACATGTATGTCTTTTAAATATCCATCACTGGAAATTAAAATGTTGCACTTAGCTTAAGAAGTCAGATAGAACAGGCAAGCCTCACGCTGGTCTCTGCTTTTTCTACAGTAATTGACAGCTGTACTGTGGCAGTAGCTTCCAACAGCACACCAGAAGGGGTTCGTTATATTTCTTCAAATGTCTGTGGTCCTCACGGAAAATGCAAGAGCCAAGCGGGTGGAAAATTCACCTGTGAATGCAACAAAGGATTCACTGGCACCTACTGTCATGAGAGTAAGAGCTAAAAAGAGAATATATTTTACTGCCCCCTATTCTTTGTGGAAAAAGATTCCATCCTTTCCTCCCAGACTGCTTTAAGGTTTCTTTCTTGTAACACAGGGAACCTTGGAACTGCTTTAAGTTTTCATATCCCGCTTGGGCGAGGCAGATTGGAATTTGCTAGGCCTTGGGGAAAGTTCACAGTAATGAACCTTCTGGCCTTGAATTGTATGTTTTTTAAAAACCTTATGTATACAAGGTCTGAGGTAGTTAATAGTGAGGTTTAACATGGATCTTAAGGACTCCTGATTTTTTTTTTTCATTTGTTTTTAATAGTAATTGTTGATTGACAGGCTCATCACTTTGTGCACTGTTTTTCTGCTATTTCTCATCTTGTTTATAACCCTTCCTCTCAAAAGGGTCTTAGAGATGGAAGTAGCACCAAATAGTCTGCAATAAGAAGATGACTTCTAGTAGCTGTACTTCTAGTTTGATTTTTTTTTTTTCCCCTCCTCCCCTCTCCTCCAAATTTCTGCAGATATTAATGACTGCGAGAGCAACCCCTGTAAAAATGGTGGCACTTGTATCGATGGCATCAACTCCTACAAATGTATTTGTAGTGACGGATGGGAAGGAACGTATTGTGAAACAAGTAAGTTAACCATTCTTCGGCACGCAGAAAGATCTCTCGGGAAAAACATCAGGAAGGAATGGCTGGTAGTGACCAGTGCCAGTTCAACATAAACTCTGCCTCAAAGGCCACAGAGGACAAGGTGTCCTCCTTTTTTTTCCCACCATGTCCCAAGCTTTTGTATCAGAACTAAACCCAAGTTACAAAGCTGGACTGGGAGCAGAACCTGGCTCTCCTACTGTTCAGTTTTCTGCTCTACCCTTTGGCTGACTTGCTGTAAGAAACCCTTAGCATTAGTACACACCATTTTAGGAATGGCCTATCTGCACCTCACACTTGTATTTTGTCAGCCTCGGGAATTGCAGAGGAGTGAGTGCTCAACCCCTACCCTCTGACTGACAGGATAGTTTATGTAGTAGGGCTTTTCACTGCTTGTTTACTGAAACAAGATGACAAACAAAATGAAAACAAACTGGAGGAATGAGGTGGAATGTTCTTCATCTCTGTGACAGCGCTTAAAAGCTTTAAAATACTGACTTAAGTGTTTAATCCATGATTGAAACACAGACCAAAATTAGGGATGGGACACACACCTTTCAAGCATTAAGCATTTGTCAATTCTGTAAACACTGCTTAGCTTGTTTTCTCTCCTTAACATCTCCAGATATTAACGACTGCAGTAAAAACCTTTGCCACAATGGAGGAACTTGCCGAGACTTGGTCAATGACTTCTTCTGTGAATGTAAAAATGGGTGGAAAGGAAAAACTTGCCACTCCCGTAAGTTCAGCGTTTCCAAAACATAAGAGGCGTGCTCTGTTAGGCTGCTTAAACTTGTTGCATTGCATTAAGAAAGCACCGGTATTACAGACAGTTTGGGTTCTTCACAGGTGACAGCCAGTGCGATGAGGCAACATGCAACAACGGAGGAACATGTTACGACGAGGGGGACACTTTCAAGTGCATGTGTCCTGCAGGATGGGAAGGAGCCACTTGTAATATAGGTAAATACCCTGCTCCATCAGCAGCAGGAAGCAGATGCGGCACTGAATCTGTGACCTCGGTTCTTCCTCTTGGCTCAGGCTTCACGGCTTTCTAACAACTTAGCGGCAAATCTTGTTTCTGTTACAGCAAGGAACAGCAGCTGCCTGCCAAACCCCTGTCATAACGGTGGTACCTGTGTGGTCAGCGGGGATTCTTTTACTTGTGTCTGCAAGGAGGGCTGGGAAGGACCCACATGTACTCAGACTAAGTTGTCTCTGCTTGAACTTCTCCAGAGTGTTGCATGATGAGAACATGAGCTCATCCTGTTGCCCTTGGACTCAAGATTGAAACCAGAAGGGAAAGCTTGTTTGATGTAGGCTTTAGCATCACCTGAATCTTTGTTTTTAATGACTTTATGTGATAGAGCCTTGACCTGGGCATGAGAAAGTTGCAAATGAGCTAAGTGGAGACAGATGTTGTCTTGTTTTCTGCTGCGCTCTTTTCCTACAAGCAGCACTGTCTGCTTCCACTTTTTTTTTTCTTCCCCCTGTTAGATTCTTTACAAGGATCTCTTCCTGTGTACATGTGTTCCACAATGTAGTTAACAAATTTTGTGGTAGAAGCCTGGAATCAATTTAGCAGAGAATTTCAGTGTATTTTTGTTAAAGTTGAGCGAAGTGTAACTTAGTCATTAGGGGAAGTTTGATCATTCTTTACTGACAGTAGGGTTGTATTAGCCAAAGTCTGCATACTTCATGTTGTCTGTCTTTGCTTTGCAGACACAAACGACTGCAGTCCTCATCCTTGGTAAGTTTAATACGTTTATCTTTCATCCTTTGCTGGTTTTGTTGTTTTTAGAATTCTAGATTCTTTTTATCTGTAGCAGTTGTTTAATGAATATAATGCCTTTTCTTTGTAGTTATAATAGTGGCACTTGTGTGGATGGAGACAACTGGTACCGCTGTGAATGTGCTCCAGGCTTCGCAGGTCCGGACTGCAGGATCAGTAAGTGTTTTAAAGGCACTCTACCTTGACTTCTTTTTTTCTTGCTTGACTCTTGTTGCGAGGCAATCATCTTAATTAAGTGCTAGATCAGATTAATGATAGAAGTCCTGTGTCTTCTGTTTCCGTACCCAGATCTGTAGCAGGTGTGGGGAGGGCAGGAATTGCACTAAAAATGAAAGAAATCTGCAAGTCCATGGAGCTGGAGCTGAACCCTCTTGCTTCAGCTGAGTGGGCAAAATGCCCTTCAGGATAATCTTCCCACTTAGAATGTGTGTCTGTGGCCATAGGTTTCTGCTCAAGACGAAAGCCTGCCAGCCAAAAACCTTGTCAATTAATAATCCACATACAAGCCCTGAGGTGATGTATGCGCTTCCCTGTAATTTAGTAATAATTACAGGCAGGAGGACACTAACACTTTCTTTAATAACAGCCATGGAAATAGAAGTTTCATAGTAGCAATACAACTGGAAAGGGGTTTAACGTTGTCATCAGTTGAAGAATCTAGTAGGGGGACAAAACTGGAGTATGTCAAAGGAGAGGAAGTGTGTTTGTGCAAGGAGGAATGTGTCCTTGCCCTTGAAAAGCTTAAGTAGCCATAGGGGTCAGGTTTTGATCTTTGTCAGCACCACACAGCAGAAACTTCAAAGAACTCGCTCTGAAATTACACTGGTGCTGCAAATAAGAATCCATCTCTGTGTAGACACTAGAAAGGGAACGTAAAGCTTCAGTAGGCAAATCTCTCGCATGTTTTTGCTGACAAAATAAAAGGATACGATAGCGTAACTTTTTTATTTCCTCTCCTTCCCATCATAGATATCAACGAATGCCAGTCTTCACCCTGTGCCTTCGGAGCTACGTGCATAGACGAAATTAACGGGTACCGTTGCATTTGCCCACCAGGTCGTAGTGGTCCAGGATGCCAAGAAGGTATTCCAGATGTCACAGCTGGTCATAATGCTTGTAGAGAGATCTGTATAATTGCATGTCAGCGGGTTTGTAGTTGTATGGGGTTTTGGGGGGTGGTGTTTGCTGTTCTTTTACAGCAAGTATCTTTCTTTATTGAAGAAGCAAACATCACTAAGTTTAGATGAACTTAGGAAAGGAGTTTGGGATTTTTTTTTCACTTTTTTTTTTTCTGTTTTGAGTTTATAATTCTGTTCAATCTCTCTTCAGTTACAGGAAGGCCTTGCATTACCAGCGTTCGAGTAATGCCAGATGGGGCTAAGTGGGATGATGACTGTAATACCTGTCAGTGTTTGAATGGAAAAGTCACCTGTTCTAAGGTACGGCTGTGCCCTGTTCTGCGTTATGCTGTCCTCTGTCCTGTAACCAGTGGTTACTTAGCGGTATTTATTCTCTTCTAGGTTTGGTGTGGTCCTCGGCCTTGTGTCATACACGCCAAAGGTCATAACGACTGCCCAGCTGGACACGCCTGTGTTCCTGTGAAAGACGACCACTGCTTCACCCACCCTTGTGCTGCAGTGGGTGAATGTTGGCCTTCCAATCAACAGCCTGTGAAGACCAAATGCAATTCTGATTCGTACTACCAAGACAACTGTGCCAACATCACCTTTACCTTTAATAAAGAAATGATGGCACCGGTAAGTAGCAGCACACGGCGTGCTATGCTGTGGCACGCGCGTGCTTGCTTCCCAGAGCACGAAACAACTTTTTTGACTGGTAAAAGTACAGTAAAAGCTGTCAAAGAAAACAGAAGGTATAGAAGGATTAATATAGACTTCTACCTTAAATGCTTTTGTGTCCGGAGAAGAACAAAAGCTGATTTGGGGGGAATTCCACCTCCTCTTCCCTTGAGAATGTTTACTTCACGGCAGGGGCGGGGTGAGGGGGAATGTCTTGTATCTGTGTGCATATATATTTAAAAAAAACCAACCAAACAACCCAACACCTTTTTTGTATCTTCCAGGGACTTACCACAGAGCACATTTGCAGTGAATTGAGGAATCTGAATATTCTGAAGAATGTTTCTGTTGAATATTCCATCTACATTACCTGTGAGCCTTCACACTTGGCAAATAATGAAATACATGTTGCTATTGTAAGTATTGCTGGAATATTTTTAAATGTCTTAGTAATTAATTACTTGGATACGTGTGCAACATGTGGCTTTCATAAAAATCATAATTCCTGGCTTTGTCAGCACTTCTCGTGGTTTAGTTTCCATCCCAATTCCCTTTAAGAACCGGGAAGAAATCCTGGTTACATGTGCATACCTGAAAGCTACCATCTGGTGGCAACTGTAACAGGGATAGTAAAACATTCTCCTGTTATGCTCTCCTGAGCGCTGCTTTTTTTTTGGGGGGGGGTTTGCCCTTCTTTTTAAGGATGGGGGCACAAATCCTGCATTACTGGTTTCTGCCGATAGCTGGGCTTTTTGTTTGTGTCTGGTTTGCTTTTTAACTATTAAAAGTACCGAGAGCCTTAACTGACTGTGAAAGTGTAGAAATAGCAGATTACCCATGCATCTGATCCGGCACTTGGTATTAATTGTGTGACTTCTTCTGTAGTCTGCAGAAGATATAGGGGAAGATGAAAACCCCGTCAAAGACATCACAGATAAAATTATTGACCTGGTCAGCAAGCGCGATGGTAACAACACACTAATTGCTGCGGTTGCGGAAGTCAGAGTACAGCGGCGACCAGTTAAAAACAAAACAGGTGAGCTTTTCCTTGTCTCCAGAAACTCGTACACTTGCCAGGACCAGAACAGCCTTTGAAATCAGGTGAAGCTTTTCTTGCTTTTGAGATTTGTAGCAAGTCTGAGAATCTCTGCCTTTTGGCCTGGTTAACTGGGAACAATAAGGAGGCTTTGCACCAGGATCTTACTACTTTAAAAAAAACAAAAGTTCAAAAAAATCCTTTAAACAGCGGCCTAATCTGTTAACAGGGGCGCTGCTCTTCTGTGCTCTTCATTGGAGAAGCAAGGAAGAAGAAAGCAACTGTATTTGCCCCTGTATTTACCCGGCAATGTCACTGTCCAGATGTCATGAATTCACTATTGTCCAAAATCTCCATTTTTAGCTTTCCACGTGGTGCCGGGCGCGCACTGGCATCTCACTGACAGCTACCGGCGGCGAGAGAAGCGGCCGTGGTGGGTGTGGAGCCAACCACCC
>NW_009614700.1:0-35412 GCF_000690535.1 Cariama cristata | reverse complement strand
TGCGGCGGCGGAAGAAGGCGCCGGGGTGGGGGTGGGGCCAACCCCCCCCGGGGGGGGGGTAGATGTCCCCTCGGAGCTGGGGGCCCTGGCAGGGCAGCGCAGGGGAGCCCACGCCGCTCCTGCCAGCGATGCCGGGCTCTCTGCGTGCAAGGAAGATGTGTCCCACGCAGGCTATCGGACAGGACTCCCGAGTCCTACACTCGCTTTAAACACCCTGTATTGTAACAGAGCCGAGCTTATCCTTGCATTACCGTCTGGAGCCCAGTGAAAAAATAAGGCTTAAGAACCGAGATTTGTTTTCTTTGTAGAAAGCCTGGGATGGAACACTTGGCTCACAGCAGAGTTAACCGCTCTCGTATCTCTTCCAGATTTCTTGGTGCCGTTGCTGAGCTCGGTCCTCACAGTAGCCTGGATCTGTTGCCTGGTCACTGTTTTTTATTGGTGCATTCGAAAGCGCAGAAAGCAGAGCAGCCATACCCACACGGCGTCCGACGACAACACTACCAACAACGTAAGGGAGCAGCTGAACCAGATAAAAAACCCCATTGAGAAACACGGAGCAAATACTGTCCCCATTAAAGACTACGAAAACAAAAACTCTAAAATCGCCAAAATAAGGACACACAATTCCGAGGTGGAGGAAGACGACATGGACAAACACCAGCAGAAGGCCCGATTTGCCAAGCAGCCAGCGTACACTTTGGTAGACAGAGATGAAAAGCCCCCCAACAGCACACCCACAAAACACCCGAACTGGACAAATAAACAAGACAACAGAGACTTGGAAAGTGCACAAAGCCTAAATCGAATGGAGTACATCGTATAGCAGACAGTGGGGTGCTGCCGTGCAGGGCCTTTAAATATCATTATAAAGGCACTCAAGAGCTTGTAGTTCTTAAACTGTTGTGTAATATTTGAGTCGAAGGCTATTATTTACTTAGAATCCCTGTGTTAATTTAAGTTTTGACAAGCTGGCTTACACTGGCAATGATAGTTGCTGTGGTTGGCTGGAATACCAAGTGCTGCATTTCACATCTATGCAAAACTAGTCAAAAGTGCCCTCCTGTCAATTCAGCTGTAGCTGATACATCACGGAAACGTTCCAGAAGGTATCACATAGCCTTATCACTCTTCCTTAGTGTTCACTTTTTTTTCTCTGCCAGATGTTCCGATTTATACAGTTTCTTTAGAAGAATACCTTTTATTTATATTTATTGAATTTGAGTTTTTTGTATATTGGTTTTATGGTGACGTACAACTAGTTCTGTATTTGAAAGTGCCTTTGCAGCTCAGAACCACAGCAACTATCAAAAATAAGTTTATTATTTATTTTTTTATTGTATTTTTGTTGGGGGCGGGTGGGGGGAACTTGTCAGCAGTTGCTGGTAAATGAAGAATTTAAAAGAGGAAAATGTGTCAAAAATAGAAGTTTGTATAGATATGTAAATAATTCTTTTTTTATTAATCACTGTGTATATTTGATTTATTAACTTAATAATCAAGAGCCTTAAAATATCATTCCTTTTTATTTATATGTATGTGTTTAGAGTTGAAGGTTTTTGATAGCATTGTAAGCTTGTGGCTTCTCTATTTTGAATTTATTTTCTTGTTACGTGTTGCCTATATGCCAAAACTAAGGTGTTCTAAAATAGTTTATTTTTAATAGGATGGGCTTTCATGCCTTGATGCTGGTTTTTGTACAATGTCAAACATTTGAAACACCTTCCATAGTATCACTTTAAGACTATTTGTAAGTACTGACTGAGGCAGTTTAGATAATTAGACTAGAAAACTTTTTTTTGCTGCTTTAGACTTGAAAAACGAGTGACAGGCAGAAAATCTGCTAAGAAGCAGTGTAAGGGAACAAACCTGAGCTATTACTTTATGTAGATGAAATGTGAGGGGTTGCATGTAACTAAAATATCAAATTAGCGTGTGAAGTTGGAAACACGGCAATCTTCTTTTGTAAATTCTAATTATTTTTTTCTCACCATGAATATGTAATACTGAACCACTTGTAGATTTGACTTTTTTTGTAATCTACTGCATTTAGGGAGTATTCTAATAAGCTAGTCGTTGAATACTTGAACAGTAGAATGTCCAGTAAGATCACTGTGTAGGTTTGCCATAGATTACACTGCCCGCCTTAACAAGTGAGGAAATCAAAGTGCTATTACAATGTTTAAGATCAAAAGGCTTATAAACATATAGTAATCTCGGTGGTTAACCACTGAGATCATGAAGATACCTTGTATTGTGATATTAGTGTTACATGAAAATGCATCTTTGATGTGTTGTTCCTGGCAATAAATCTTGAAAAGTAATATTTATTAAATTTTTTGTATGAAAACATAAAAGAGCGTGGAGATTATTGAGCTGGGAGGCACTCCCGCCTAGTCAGTCAGCTGGGCAAAACCAGAGGCAGGGCCTGCTTTACCTGTCCAAGACCTGCCACCGATTTTGGCGTTTGTTAGCCGATCGGACGTTCCCCTCCGGCTCCCGGTCAGCTGGAAGGGGTTTGGGCGCACCGGCTGTCGGCTAACGTACCTCCCTCTGCTGCTGCGATGGGACGGGGATTGTGCAACCACTTCACTTAGCGTGGGCCAAGGAGATACACCAGGTAGTAACCAAATCTAAGTAGCTAGGCAAGATACAAACTGCTGACCTGGATGGGAAAGGAGCCACAGATGACGCTGATTTCTAATGGGCAAAAAGCCCTCTGTAAAGCCTGAAATAAACTCCTCAAATATTCAACACGGCAGCTGCACGATTGCGGCGCCTCCCACCTCCGAGGGGCTGTGTGCGGAAGTTTGGGTGAGCTGGCAAAGAGCCTACTCCTCTTCCAGCACCTTTTCCTGGTGAAGCCACAAAGGGGTTGTGGTAAGGTGCTGGTACAAATCTGAAGGAACAATTAACAGTGTGTAACAAACTCAACTGAAAAATGATACAAGAGAGGGTCAGGCTGCTGCTGGTGCTACATTTTAACCAACCCCCTGCAAGGTTAGGCATTTTGTTTGTAGTACATACAGATACTTTCTATAAAGATTGCTGCAATATGAATACAATGAACACAAAAAATCTGCTAGCAAGACATACTCTGTTCTGTACCTTCTTTACACCTGTCTAAAAAAAAAAAAATTGATAAAATCTGTGTAGTGTTACTTTTTATTTCAAACTTGTTGATTTCTAACTTGAAAGGGGGGCTGCTCTTACTGTTCACACTCGCGTGCCACATAACGTCTAAGTACTGGAGCATCATCAGTTTCCTGCCTTCTGAACGGGAAGTCAACAAGATGAGCTTCATCTGACCACTTCAACGATTCCTCATCAAACATATCCCATCAGTATTTATTTCCCTTTGTTCCCTGACTGACTTCCACAATCTGCCATAAAGCAAAAACGTCACGTCTAGAAAAGCCACTTAAAAAGAACAGAATCTTCCACCGGCCTCACACGTACAACATGAGGCTATGAACTGAATGCTTTTCGTGTTGAATTAACCACCTTCCTGAGGTAGGTCTCAAATTCAGCGATGCAGAAACCAACCACCTCTTCTAAAGGACTGAAACATTTATACCTGAATTTGTAGGAATAAATCCAAGTCTGCCTTCTAATAAGAAAAAAACAAAACAAAAACAAAAAAAGGGCTTTTGCTAGTCCTGCGAACATGTATTTGACAGGCTACTTTGCAACCTACTGAGGCAAATTCTAATTACAGAGGTAATCATTTAATACAGCGACAAAGCTGTTTGTTTAGATCTCTGCAGACCCAGTGTAGAGCAAAACCTGGGTTCCTCAAGCTTCAAAACTTGTCAAAGCCTTGAGCGCAGCATTCATTCATTCCTTCCTTCCTTCCTTCCCAGCCTTCCCTGTGCCACGAAGTACTGCGCTGACCAGGCAGAGCTTTTGTTACTGCAGAGTTCTCCACACACAACCTATTTTTCCCGTATAACTCATTTCATTGCTGCCTCGTACTGTTATCAAATCAGAGCCCAGAGCCGTGCAAGTTGTACAGGGGGAGGGAAGAGAAATCTGTGAAATTCCTGGAACGGTGTCTTTACATTTTATCCTTGTATCTCAGTGGTAGCTTCAAAACTGACACTGGGGAATAAAAGACCAGAACAGCCTTCCAAAGCCCAGAACCACCGCCAAGCTGGGGGCTGGTATATGAAGTGTTTTCCATCAGCATAAAAATAAATAGAAACATGAAGTTTAAGGCTTTCCCATTACAATACCAAGGCACATTTATTTTTGTGGCAATTATATTTTGCCAGTTCACAGTTTACTACTCGGGTAAGGTACGTTCTGTTTAGTCAGGAGGAGTCTCCCACTGCTAGTGTGTGTTTGTTCTTTGGATCCTTATCCATCTAAAGACTGAAAAATGTGTGCTTCCTGAGCTGCCAATTAAACATAGGAGCTTTAAAAAAACAATTAAAAAAAAATAATCAAATTACTCCCTTTAGCACCCTCGGCTTTGCTCTACCTACAGCTAATTGAACCTGTCGAATCTGGGTTTGGTTCAACTCGAGCTCGCTATAGCCACATCAAAGTCTCCGCAGGGAAAGGGCCCACCTCACGCAGAGCGAGAAGGTGCTGATCGCGCGCGTGACATCAGCCTTAACGCCAACGTGTTCGTGTCACTGAGGGACAGGCAGCCGCGGGAACTGCTGTTTCTGCCTTGCTAACAGGAGCAAGCGACAGCCAGCTAGCGCTTGTACATCTGAAGCCTAGCGAGCGAGTCACACAAACCAGTTTAGAGCCTAAACGCGAGACTAGCATCTTCAAGCAATTTCACCGGTGAAGCGATTTTCCTTTCCACAGGAACACCACTTGTTCTTACACCAGCGGACGCACCCGCACAGCAAGAGTTAATGTTATTAATCAGCTCTCTGCCAAGCTAGAAAGCGTACAAGGTTATGCTCTCCGTTGCTCCCTGAAGATCGCGTGATTCGGCTTCTTACCCGCCAGCCCCCGGCGCGGCTGCTCCAGCCACCAGGCCACCCAGGGGCCACCTCGGCCACCCAGGGGCCACCTCAGCCACCCAGGGGCCCAGAACCCTACCCTTCCCCTTTGCAGAGTCCCCTCCAGAACAAGTCACGAGGCAGAGGCTTAATGGTTTTATTTGTGTATGCAAAGACGAGAAGTTCTGACAAGGGAAGTACCAAATTCAGCCTTTTCCTCCCCAGGAGATGGAAGTGATTGCGTAAGCTCTCCCCTCCCCTTCTAAACGGAGCAAGAATATTTAAGTATATTTAAGAATTTTTCAACTTCTTTTTCAGTACTGACACCAGTGGCCATCTTCATTACTGTTTACCAGTACACACAGAGTTTGTTTTTAAAGGTTTCCTACTGTTCCCAAAAGAGGGAAAAACCAGTAAAATAGCTGTGCAATGATAAATTCCAATTTCTGGAGGTGAGGAGGAGGAAAGCAGCGGAGGTTCTGCATGGTCTTGTTGGCCACTGGACGGCAGTTCAGCAGCTGCCTTGCCTAGCGCTGGAGCAGCAGTGGAGCCGTGCGGTATCAGACAGGGCGTCAGACCAGAGCTCCAGCCCCGATCTTCCCCTGAGCACCTTCTCTGTGATGTGCAAATTGTTTCAACCAGTTTCTTGACAGGGTGGAGAAATAAATCTCTATTCTCTTCATTCTAGCACTAGGAGATCATATTAATATTAAAAAGGGGCATGCCCAACTCTAGAATTACAGCTCAAGACACTTTTCTTTAAAGATCTGATGCATAAATCAAAGAGAGAATTATTACGGCAGCAAACAAAGCAGTTATGGAGGTAGATTACCAATTCCTGCTACTGAGGTACTACATCTCAACTATACTAAAGGATCTAACTTTGACAAAATGGGAGCAAACAAGTGAAATTCTCACTCAGAAAAGGTGCACTGTCAGCTCTCACAGGAACCAACTCCCAGCTCCGGAACCATTTAAATGGATGGTAAAGGAGGTAGGACAGTGGAGGTTAATGCCCTGGCCAATTTCCAGGTTACAGCTGAAATGCCCTGTGACACTACATCATTTTCACAACTGTTTTACAATTTCTCAGCATAAGCCGACACCAAACAAACAAACAGTCCCCATCTAAAAATGTCACCTTATTGTCACTGTGGAAAGGACACGGTCACGAGCTACCAAGCTCCATTTTAATTATCTGGGGGGAAAAAAGAAAAAAACGTGAACAAGATGGGAGAACTGTGTTCAAAAAATACTTGAATGAGTTGATGAAAGAATTTGCAGTACGAGCTCCTTAACCAGCTTGCTTTACCTTGAAGAAATCGCTTACCCTCAGTGCTGCCCCAACTGTCCAAATAAGCATATTCATATCCCTCCCAGGTTCAGCTGCAGAAGGCTTTGATATCCCTTTGATGAAAGGCTCAGGGCGCTGCTATTCCCCCATCCCACATCGTTCACACAGGGTTTTGCATGCTAGTTAATGCTTATTAGAGAAGAAAAAAGCAGAAAGCAAAGAAGTGAGGAGTGCCTTTTATTAAAGCTAATTTCTGAGGCCAACTCACACTTCCCACTGCTGCCTAAAAGACTCTTGATACTATTAAAGTTGTTTGCTCAAGCCTGCATTAGGGCGTTTTCATACCGTATGAAACCTTTTATTAGATACTGATATAGGCAAGGAGATAACCACTCGTAACATGCAATCTGGGATAGTCTAACTATATTTCACATCTTTCTTATTCCAATTGCAAACAAAAAAAATATTTCCTCCATCTTCCTTAAAAAAGAATCCATTTTCCAGGCAAAAGCCAATGAGATACATGTCAATTAAATAAAAATGTTAATTAAAACTCAGCCAACGCGACCCATGCGCAGAGCGGCGAGAGGGAAGGAAGTTCACACTGACAAAATCAACGCCTTCAGGTGGCTACTTCACACCTCACTTGGTCAAAGCCTTCTGTAGCAAGGAAAATTTTGGTTCTTAAAACTTCCCTTTTTTGTTAGAAACAGGTGCTCTTGAAATTATTCAAGTCAAGCATAACACAGAAACGCGGCTATGCAACTGTAACGGCACAGTAACATGCGCTCCAGACCCTGGTACGCACAACTACAACCTGACCGATAATATCAGAACTAGCACAAAGCTTATGACGCAAAATAATTCTTGCCACAGTTAAAACCTGGCCGATCAACACTGGGCAAGGGAGATTTTACATCAGCCTGCTTCCTCTTTATAAATAAATATGTAAAAGGCTGGTCTACCTTTGGATATGTGTTTAAACACAAAAGTTCACTAAACAAATATTTTAAATGACTTTGATGTAAAGAATAATGGAAACGACAGTCTGCCCACATTAGAAGGTGGTTGGCTAGGAAAGGACTGCTTCGCTATCAGCAAACAGCACAGACCAAATTAACCAGATGATTCATTAAAAACAAACAACAACAAAGCTGGCTGGTTTGGAATAGACAGTTATTTCTCTTTAAGACAAATGCATTTTTAAATGTGAGCTCTGCGTTGTGGGCTTTAGCCAGTCTCGGATCTGTACATATTTCAGAGGAGTTCAAAGAAGCTCTGAAAATGAAAAAACCCAACATAACAAACACAAAAGAAATAAAAAATGAACCAAACAAGTGGTTTCTGTGCTTCAATGGCACTTTCAGGACAGAACAGAGCCTTAAATATTTATTACTCCTAACAGAAAGGTATGCTAATGCTGCTCAGAAGCAAATTGCTAATAGAAAGCCACAGCCAAGACTTGTGAATTAATTTTACTCTAGCTCAGTTTCCAGATGCCACCTTTTTTTTTTTTCTTTTTTTTTTTCCTCCCCTAAACCTGATTTAGGAAATCAGGTTTGTGGTTCAAGAGCATGTCAGACCACCCTCTCCAGTCATCTGGGTGCAGGTGGATTATTTACAAAGAAAAACGCAAAGACTGAGAAGATGACCTTGGACTTGAAGTACAGAGGTAAGAGAGCCATATGGTACCAATGCAGCCTGGATGTCACAGCATCACGTAAAGCACCCATAAGGTTTGCAAAAGGCAAACTTTTATAATAGTCCTGCTGCACAGACACCATCCAAAATCCAGAAGTAACTACGAATTCAAAGCTTTTCCCCTGAGTAACTGCATTTCTGAGAAGATCCAAGAAACTTTTTAAAGTACCTAAGCTCTACACAAACAGCTGCGAGGAGCCTAGGAACCCAGCAAGTCCGTCATTACAGTAAGAATGATGCAACTATGCACTTTTGAGAAAGTCCACTTGTATTGGTTCCAACTCTCCAGGCTCTAACACCTTGACTTGATCTAGCCTCACATTTCTTATTGTTGCACAATCGCTGTTTTAAAAGGTGGATGTGCCCATGCTATCAGTGAGACGACAGAAAACAGCATTTTAAGTAACATAACAAAATAACCTAAAGGAAAAATCAAGCATTCTCAGCCACACAGACAATGGTTTAATCCACCCAAGCCCCCTATATATGTATGACGTCATTTGTAAGGGTACATACAGGTATGTTATTCAGTTAAGATTAAAACTAAATTGTAATTATAAGGTTGAACTATATATAACAACCGTATGCGATGATACAAACTGTATGTGGTTGCCCTCTGGTTTCTAATACTTGAGTTAAATGGATTTGGAGAGGAGCGAGGCAAGAAGAAGGGAAGTTTCCGAATCCAAAACTGTCAGCAGTAATGGTTTGGGGGGTACTTGCTGAAGATCATCGACAATTTTCACAGATACAATGAGAGCGTTCGCCAGTTTGCAATAGCAAGCATAAGGTCGTTTTCCTAACCAGAATGAAATGAAAAGAAATAACTGAAATGATTTTACAAACTCAACATGTCTGTCACTGCATAATCATCTAAAACTCTCCTGTAGGTATCTGTTACTACCAAGAACAACACTGCAAAGATCCAAGGCAAAGCAGAAGTAATGGAATTTTAAAACTGCAGCCTAGAATACATGCCTGTACCATTTTTTATCAGTTTATTCACTGTAAGAACTTAAAGAAGCCACCCAGAAAATCTATGCCAAGACTTTAATATAAGTTATCAAATTATTCCTATTTTAATTACTCTTCTTTTTCCGACAAATACTTAATTAAACGTCCTTATACCTCTTTTAAGTCCATCAAAAAGGTGCTTTTTTCTCCCTTTCCTGGTCCAGCATCTCAAGTCCATACAAAAGAGAACAGTAAACATACCTCAGGCTATTCTTCCTCCAAACCCAGGTTCCCGGGCAGCCTCGGTTTTGCTGCTACTAGGAAAGACCTTTTTGCAGAGTCTGAAGATTGGCAAGCGTTAGCAACCTTATTGCAAAGCACTGTGAGAAACATCACACAAACAGGCTGAAAGAAAAAGGAGAAAATGTCTTCTAGCAGGCATGCAGGATCTTTTTCATTTATAGCAAAAGCAGAAATTATTTATAGCAGAAAGATGCTGCTCAACTGACAGCGTCTTACTGTCAACTGCCCCGTTGCTAACTCTCATAAGGACATGTCCTACACTACCAACTCTAATGCTTATGGATGTGAACCACCTTCTTACCCTAAATGAGGATATCCACGGTCCTAAGTACATGTCGGTAAGATTTTTCAAAACTGCTTCCCATAAAATGTCCGTGGTCACAGTGATTTTAAGAGAATGATGAAAGAAAATTGCTTATAGTTTTATTTTAAACATTTAAAAAAGATAAGCATGAAATAAAAAGTTACATTTCCGTAGCTCATTAGCATATAAGTCACAAAAGCAGTATGAAAAAGCACTGTACAATTAAAAATTACCTCTATCTTAAAATAACAAATAATTCGGGTATCACTAACGTGAAAAAGTGTCTTGTCCTTGGACACAAACAAGGCCTGATGTTGACAGAGGAATGCATGAAGATGCGTACGCATGTTTGTGTATGAACTTTTCCCAATAGCAACGTTCGCACATCCAGGTGACTGCATATATAAAACCAATCTTCATTTTTCCAAAGACTGAATACATGATCACTTGTATCCACAACTCGGGTGAGAAATAAATGTTAACATGAAAACTGCAGAAGCTAGTTATTTTGAAATCCTGTTGAAACAGTGGGTCTTAAATTATCAGCAACATTACATCCTGGTTAAAGATTTATTTGAAATAACCTCAATTCGCCTTACTATTGTAAAGATCATGTGAGCAAACTATGAACTTCGTAACACAGGGAGAGAAAGGATTAATTTTTTACTGAAATAAACTATGTGTTCAGAAACAAGCAAAACACTGAGTAACTGCAGCTGCTAACAGATCACGAAAGCAGTTTTAACTTTTGCTGTCATCACCTGATATGACTTTTTAATAGTACTAAAACATATATAGATCTAAAATTTTGCTTAGTAAATATTATTTTGTAAGAGATTTTTCTTTCTATAAATACTACACTGCTTCATACCATATTAATGTCTAATTCCTAAAGACTTCACAGAATTACCTTCATTATGGTTCCAAGGGACTGAGATACTTAGTTAACTAAATTTTCTTAAAAAGTTTTGACTTTGTATTTTTATTATTTTTCATTATTTTGAATTGCTTCCTACTTTTTGCTTATGCTTTCCAAACACAAATTTGGCTGTCCACCCATGCCATCAAGGTAGCATTTCAGACTTCATGACTTCTTAAGCCTTCGCAGTTTTAACCTCCTGAGACCATTTTCAACTTCTTTTTTTCTTTTTTGGATAAGCTTCTCTGAAGACGCAAGCTGCAGTTCTAAACAAGATGATGGCATCACAGGTAATTCTGCAGTGGTTGGACTTGGCTCATTTTGGCTTGTCTGCACTATACTGTTCCTCACAGAAAGAGGCTGGGAGAGGTTTTCTCTCAAAGTTAGCGACTCCTCATCAGATGCAGTCTTTGGCATGTCTTGTTTAGAAAACAACCTGGAATTAAGTGGGGTCTTCTCCTCCAGGAACGGACCTAAACAATCATTGTCGCACTTACTCATTTCTGTATTGCTAGGAATTACAGTCCCTTCAGAGGATACTTTTTTCAAATGCTCTAACTTTTCTTCTGAACCACAGCTCTTTTGTTGACCCTGTGTTTTGGTCACTTTTTGACTTTGTTTTGGACCGAGCGGTGCTGACTCAGAGCTACAAGGAGGGTCCTCGCTCAGAAAACTCGACTTCAACCACTCCACAGAGTGAGATTTTTGCTGGCTGCTAACAGCATCTGGCTGTGTCTGATTAACTTCATTTTCCAGCTCTAAAACAGGAAGCTCCAAGTTGCTCCCAGCTGTATTTATGCAGTCCTTTAGCACTCCTGCACTCCTACGTTTCACTTCAGACTGAGGACTGAGAGAAGGCTGACAGTCATTCTTTCTCTTCCCTGTCTGCAAGTCCACTGAGTCAAGATAGGTCTTCTTGGAGTTCTTGCTGATTTGAGGTTTGCTTGTGCTACTCTTCCTTGTTTTTGTCCTTCTGACACTGCAATAAAAAGGAAAATTGTTTTTAAATTAAAAAAGAACCTTCACTGCCTCAATCTGCCCTTCTTACAAACTCTGAAACACCACTAGGGCAACTCTCTTCCTGAATGTGAAAAAAAAACAACCCTGTATATCATCTTGACAAGCAGTAATGTTTGTCTACTGTGGATAATAACAAGTGTTACCCATCTGATTTTCCACTGCACTAGGGGAACCCTATGTATTAATGACTAAGCCATGAAGGAGTTCACATTCTATTCCAAGAGGCAGAACTGGATTCATTACAGATGTTAAAGGTCAACACGGCATAAGTATATTCCTTCCCAAACTGGCTAGATAAAATAGTATTTTGTAAGTGCTTAAATGATTTCAAACCCTTTCCATATATTCACATGCATAACATATATCTAAAGAATAGAGGGGGGCCGGCGGGGAGAGGCAGCATGCGCGTCTCTGTGAGAGCTTCTAATCTCTATTTTAGAATGTTCCTCTGGAATTTTTCCCAGGACATTTCAAAGCATTACTTGAAAGTTAACCACTACTCATCTAGTATCAGGCCCGTTCATCTGGGAAGGACTTAATGCAAGTAGATGATATTCTAAAAGGAATTATGCAGGAAAATGGGATCACAAGGGACCCGATGGAGTATCAGTACATAAACACTCCTCAGCAGCACGTTACCTACAAATCTAGATTTCACATAGGCTGTAAGATGAACTTCATGCACAAGTACTGAAGCTGCATTTTGAGTCTAAAGGTATTAGTATAGATCGTCCCCTGCTGAGACCGCTTTCTGCTGCTCTGCTGATGCCGAGCAGTTCCCAGATGGGCACATCTAACTCTTCAGAAAGAGGGCTCTTCCAAAATAGGTAGCTGGCATACCTCCAAATCTGATCTCATTTCTAAAGTCAACACAGATGAGGCAACATGGGCAAAAAGAGAAGTTGCCAGGGTTCATTGCAAATCCCTGATTCCCCAGTTGATTTGGGGCTACCAGCAGCTTGCACGAGTAGGAATGGCATCCTGTCACAGCAGAGGACCAGTAAAATGTTCAGCTGATCAACTAACCCTTCCCATCCACTACACCAGGGACACTCTTGAATTGTGATCAAAGATCCAGACTAATAGCTACACTGCAGACTCTCAAAATGAACAAAAAATGTATTTGCAAAGTGTTTTTCACCAGATTCAAACATCACATATTTATTTTGGCTCAGAGTTTCATTCAAGGAAAAAATAATCTGTTTTGATTCTGACTAGCCCTATATGAGATATCTATGTGGGTTGTAATAGCTTTTTTCATGCCGTACGAAACAGCAACAATCATTTTATGTGCTTATCCACATTAGAGTAGCAGTCTCTTAGTAATTTAAAATAACCTTTTGTAAAGAAGTTTATATTATTTGAAGTTTTACTATATAGGCTAGATTCTTTTAACCCAAATTTTACCAGATTACAAATTTAACACCTTAGAAAGAATAACGACATACATTTCTTTCAAGATGTCTTGCTTTATTTGTTCATTCAGACTAATCTTAAGCTTGTTCTCAGCAGATTCAGTAAAATATTCAGATGTCCCACTGGAAAATTCTTCTTTCTGCTCCAAAAGAAAATACCGGTTTAAAACATGACACATCAAGCTATGATTATTCAACATAAAACTCCTTTTCTAATACTAAGATTTACAGATGTTCTCTATTATTTTGATCTGAGCAGTCTAAGAGAAACAGAATTATTTCTAATCTTTTAATATTTGGGAGTCTAGTCAGTTCTCTCCCCTTTCAGACTCCCAACGAACCTATTTCATACGCTAAAATATACCGCAAACAAACAAGACTGAAATGTAAAGGATGTAGCTTTCCAAACCGTCTGAGGAAACTGTTGGCAAATATTTGACATCTTTGTGGCTCAAACTGTGACAAATGCCAGGAATCTCTCTTGCAGACAGGAGCATGTTTGTCAGTTTTTTTTCCTGAAGAGACTGACTGGCGCAGTGGTCTATACACTTATTCCCAGAAGAATTCCCATGATTTTCCATACTTACAAAAATATATACAAGAGTGTTATTTGCTCATTTAAGAAGGCAAGGGTTAAAACTTTTAATACTAACGTTCAAACGCTCACATCTTGTAGTGGTTGGCTACTACAGGACAACAGGGGAATTCTTTCTGCTCTCAGCTAACAGCAGCACCACGGTTTTATATAATACGAGACTGGGGCGAGAGGGAGGGAAGGAAAATACTCTTTTTCTTCAAGCTGTGAGCACTTCCTTTCACAATGAAACAATCGCAATCAGAAAAGGGCCGTTTGCCGACTTCACTATTAACCACCACATACTTCAAAAAAGCATTATCTCTGAGGCTATCGAGAGAAGGGAGAAAAAAAACCGTGTCAAAGTCAAGAAGAGAAGAGGCTTTGTGCATCTCCTTTTCTTTGACAGCATTTTTCTTCATTGGCCTGCATGATGCAACTTCTGATTGGGGCTCATCAAATGTAGGCAGTGATTATTTATACTGTTTCTGGCTCCGCACCATGAAGGTAGCACACTGGAGCCAGGCGGTACAAAAGAACTGAAGAAAGTAGAGAAAGACTGTGGAGGGGCAAGGCCAAAGTGTGTTCATCACCGCTGCCTGGAACATCCCTCAGGAACCTGTCGCTTCTAGGGGATTAAGTCCTGCCCAATTTTATTTTTATTTGTAGTTTAAAGGAGAGAGGGTAAACCTCACTGCTCTTTCCAGAAGAATAACCCGGTGAGAACAACTTCCTATTTTGTAAGCAGAAAGAGGGTGGTCAGGCAAAGAAATAAAGCCATTTCGAGAGTTCAAAAAACTACAGCTGTTTTGAGCTTTCCTTTCAGAGGCAAATTACACAAACGTGTTTGTGTGTACTGACAGATGCATGAAGTTCTGTCCACTAATGCTGCAACACATGTGTTTACAGCAGGCAGAAAACACATGGGACGTATGTGCAATGTGATTTCGGCCTCAGAAATCAAGCCTAACTCGTTTAATCTGAGGGATTAATTGCTGCTTCTATTCTGGTTAGAGGTATGGACTCCCTTGATTTGACTAAATACATTTTCATGTTTTGTAAACTATTAAAGAATGAACGTTATTAAGATACTCAAGAGCTTTGCTAATTTTAAGAGAAGACACAGACTCTTAACTGTAAAGTCTGTAGAAACTATTCTGATTTCCAGTAACACTCACACAACTCAGACTGAAGGATCTTGCACAATCACTCTGCATCAAAGCAGCTGGAGAGCACTCTTACTTAGCCAGAGAAGAGGCGCACAAGCAGAAGCATTTCTGCTTTATGGTAACTGGTAAGGCTAATTCTATTAAATCTTCTTCAGTCCTCACCACAGCAGATCGTGACAGGATCACCAGTCCACTCAGGCAATTCTTTTAGATGTGGTAAGCAATGCGTGGAAAGTAGCACCTCGTACAAAATCCAGAGGAGGACTGGGGACAGTTCCTGTCCACACGTACTCACTACTGCAGAAGAGCAATAAACCTCGGTTCTAACTTGCAGCTGATTACGAGCAGTGCCCGGCCGTTGCCTGGAGCGTACCGTCATGGCAGGGTGCGAAGAGCAGACCCTGGAGAGAGGCAAAGGTGCCAAAGCCATGTCACTTGGGAGTTGAGTCAGACTGGAGTTAATGGTCCAAAGTTGAAGGGCTAACACATTGCCTCACTACGCCGTCGTCAACCTTCTGTTTTGTTTTCAAATAACTTATCACAGAATGCAGTGACAGAAAAGGGTTAAGGCATTAAAAAAATTAAAAATCAAAATGATTTATATGTGAAACACTTCTGAACATGCCCTCTAAGTACAGCAGATTTTCCCCTCGGAACCACACCCTGTAAGTGCTGTATTTTGAGAGCTGAACAATTAACATAAGGCATATGAGTCAGCCTTTGAAAGACTCTGTGGGAACCAGAGAGCCTTTTGCTATTAGGAGTGATGTAAACTCCCTAAGGCTGGAATAAGTCCACAATAGAAGGCAGAGAGAATCATAAATAACAACAATGGGCACTCCGTACACTACTAAGACACTCAGCCATTATTGGTGATACTTCCTTTATTTTCTTTATTAGACTTAATAATTTTAGTTAATTAAAAAAAATAAAAAACACTGTCTGTTTTGGGAATGCTATTTATTTCCTATGGGAACTTCAGGACTTGTTAAAGAAAGAAAAAAAGCTAATCTGCTCTCATCCTGTCTAGTAATCCCAAATTCCTTTTAGGCAGTGAAATAATTAAAGAAAAATATTCCAGGCATAAAAAGGAGGACAGTAGAAGCAGACATCATATAAACAATGACACCATGACAGAGAAAAACGTCAAAGCACCGCCAGACTTGCGACTTGACTCTGAAAGAGCTGCAGGGAGTGGGATTGCTGCTACCAAATTAAAACCACATTTCTTGGCAAATTGTTAAAGACAGACATATTTACATTTGTATAGAGACTGGGTGGGCACAAAAGATTAAAATGCTTCTTTAGCCCTTGAACTGCCAAGCTCTATTAGAAATATGTGCTCTTAAAATCCCAGGGTAAGCTCACTCCTTTTTGTCAGTAAAACTCAGCAAAGAAGGGTCTGCAGAAATGAAGCTTACAAAGTCTTACTGCCCTACCTGCTCATAACACTGGCCTCTCAAAACCTGGTTTTAAGATCCTTAGTACTTACTCAAAGAGACGTCTGGGAAAAAAACCAACTATTAAGACCTACAGAGAAACATCCCTGTTAGGCACAGAACATACTTGCTCTAAGGCTTATCAATTTGAAAGTCATTCTTTTACTGTCTTACTCTACTTACTATCTCACTCAAAATGAAAAAGAAACCCTCAAAAACGTAGAAGTGGTGACTGCCATCTGCAGCTCTCTCCAGGACAGCTGAATTCAGCAACACAAATACCTGTAAAAGAACTACTCATGGATGTGCACTTGTGAAGAATACTTACAACTGATTATCCTGAAGAAGAATGAAAGGTTTGGCCTTTTCATCCTGACAATAATACTCATACAAATATTGATTTTTTTTTTTTTTCAGTCTAGGGTTTGGGATGCTGGGTTGAGAAAAACTTCTAAAGTGAACAAGGCTGCTCCCCTTCCTGTCTCTTGTTGGGTTTCCTATTTTCTAGTTGTGTCTTACTCTTCTCATGATAACAGTTGCACATGCTTATGTACCGATGAATTAACACTAAGGGATAATTAAATTTTGTGTCTGGTTAACAAAAAAAACCACCCCAAAACAAACCAATAAAAACCACACATTGTTTCTGAATTGCATTTATCAATGTGGCTCAACTTGCTCATCAAAAATACTTAACAGAAAACATCAATGGGCCAAATAAATCTAGCAATGAAGCAATGAAATAAAGTATCCCAGGCACACACAACTGAATAAAATTAAAATTAGTAAAACAAATCAGACAGAAACACTTATTTAGGGGAGCTTTCTCTGAGCTTGCAATTGCACGATTTCTCTTAATGTCAACCCTAAGCAGTTATCATGAGCTCAACTATCTAGGACAACCTCTAGGTTTCAGAACAGTTCTACCAGGCGACTGGCAGATCAGAGAGGTCAGACAGGACTCTTTCCAATCCAATAAACAGAAAAGGGCTCCTAAAGCAAGTGAGGAGGTTTGTCAGTGAAGGATGAATCAGATACTGTAACCTAACTGATAGAAAATTGACAGAGACAGGACTTCGGTTTAGTCTTCTGCTCTCTCCCATCCCACATGAAGGAAAAGCTTCCCACAATTTCACAATGCAAATTTTTCAGTGTTTCCAATGTAGTGATGCATCTGTCCTAGCAATTCTACTTATGAACTCCTACCACATCATAAAACATTCATAGAAGTTTTCCAAGTACAGAAATGGATATTATTCTCAACCTGAAATGCAGTTCCTTGATTGGACTTGCAGAATATTGCTCTCCGTTTTAAAACGGACTGTCCTGCTTTCTATGTCAGCACGTGCCAGTAAAAAACATCAAGGATCATTCCACATTACACACAGGAGGATACTGATTTTTCATTTAAAATAGCTATTTTTAAGGAATGCTGGTGGTTTTACAAAATACATTATTTTCAAGATGGAAATTGGAGAAACAACCAGAGAAAACTGCATCTTTCCGGTGAGGAGCAGAACTGTATAACCTACCCATGGCGTAGCACAGAAAGAAAAATGTAATTCCTGGATCACTACAGTCTTCATTATCTACTACCAAAATTCATTTTGATTTGACACCATGGATTTTAACTATTAAGTTTTTGCTTCTCAAAAGTCCCTGTGATCTGTACTATTTAGTCCAAGAGTTGGCCCAATCTGTTACAAGCCCCTGTGATACACATTCCACTTTCTCAAAATACAAGGTGTGAAGCCAGGTTTCTCACTCAGTACATAAGTCCTGGCAACTGCAAACACTCCAAAGGTCCCCAAACCATCATCAGATTAGCTTAAAGCATATGACTTCTACAGGAAAATGCCTTCTTGCTTTTGAAGTCTTTTGTTTGGATTTCAATTGTATTTCACGTACAGCAGCAATTCCAGACTACTCTGAATGTAGGAAATTTAGAGTTCTCTAGATTTGCATTTGAACACTTAATAGAAAAACTCCTAATAAGCTGTAAATGGCATAAAACAAATAAAATGTGATCCTTCGTAAAAAAAAGTTGCAGGGGGACCTTTTCAAAAATCTATACACATCTGTAATCGATCAAAAACCAATACACATCTGTAACTGATAGCAAGAACATATATAACACTTTCTAAGGCCACAGAAAGTGCTCCTGAAACAAGCGATTTATTTACATACTCAGCAGCACATGCTACATGCTGTACATATTTGCTTGAAGGCAAAAAGCATTAAAATTAATGTTAAGTAATTGAGCTATTAATCATTCTGATTTTATATTCTGATAGTACAAGACTCAGATTCTATCTTCAGAGAAAGTATCCACTGATAAGAAATGGAGAAGAAAACAATAGCTTTTCAACCAAAATAACCTCTTTTGGTAACACTGAAGAAAAATGTAAAGCATAGTAATGCTTACTTTTTTATTTTTTTTTTAAAGAAAACCAATGTCTTAAAAGCATGCATCTTTAGCTAGCCTTTCCCATTAATTTTAAGGTTCCTGCCTCCAGTAGTTATGAAAGAAGACATGCATGCAAGATATACATGCTTTATACTTTAAAGACTCCTTTACAAAATAAGACTACAGCAATTTTATGTGGAGCTCGACCCCTTTCCCCAACTTAACAAACCACGAGGGAAAGAATCTACTACTCAATTGTCACATGAGTATCTGAAAAAGCAAGGTAATCCTGTACTACAGCTTTGAACAGTCTGACATGAGGATCCTCTATCTGCCTACCAAATCTAAATGGATATCACAGTCACCCAGTACAGACATCTAAACACCTACTAGGAATACTGAAGAAAACTTCATATTTATCCTTCCAGATACACCACGGGTTATATGACATAACAGAATACTACTTAATGTACACGATGTATACAACAACATGATTCATATGCTTAAAACTTCAGTTCTTACAGAAAAAAAATCTGGAGGACAACACATCAATTTTAAAAACAACTGTTCTCTTTAGACAGTTACAATAGTGTTTAACAACTGTAGGAGATCTTGGAAAGAATAACTAATACTCTTGATCTTGCTGGTTACACAGAAGCAAAATACGTAAAATAGGCAGAACTGCACAGCCCAGGAGATAATTACTGTTCAACAATTTAGTTAATGTTTGAGCTTGGATTCCAAAACAAACATCACCACCCCCCCCCTCAAAGCCCCCAAGATTTCTGAGCTCACACTGGGGATCTGACCCTCCAAATAATTTCAAATCATTACAAATTGCTCAGAAATCCTTCCATGAACTTTACCATCATATATTTCAGCTTACTGTTCAGTCAAGTTATGAAATTCCTATTAGTCTTAACAGATTTCTGCTGAAGGCTGAGGAACGGATTGCTCTTTAAAACAATGAAAAAAAAATTTGTCAAATATTCTTTGCCCAACAGGAATACAGAGAATTATTTTTAAAAACTGAAGTAATGTAAACCTTTTAAAGTCCTAGAGTCATCAAAATCTTGCAGATGCACAGTAGCTAAAGAAAACCTTTAGCTCACTGCAGTTTTAAACATTATCACCGCCAGCCTCCCACCCTGCACCTTTGCTGGAGGTGCCCGTCCTCTCAAAGTCTGCAAAGAGGAGAGAGCATCACTCTGTGCAAAGTCCAGCATCTTAGCTGCAATCCGCATTAACGACCAGCATAAGCTATGACAGCAAGAGAGTGAGAGGGGAGAGGAAAATGAGGGAGGTGAAAGGATGATGACAGATGATAATATCTTAAATAACCACAAGGCTTTGAGAAATGAGATCCTGTGAGTGCTGCTAAGTAGTTGCATTTAAATCAACCGGAGCACTCATACAAGAAGCACCTACCAAAATCAGTAAAAGATTATTCAATTTGTCCCTACTTTTTAAAGATTGCTTCATATGGAAATCATTTTATGTGCTTCACCATTTACACTGCAGTTACAGGACCTTTTGTATTTCTGCTATCCTTCATCTGGATTTTGCACAAGGAGAGGTATCTAATCTTTTATTGAAGATGTATTCAACTTACAGCTTTAAGGCAATTTAACTATTACTTTTCATTTCATTCCATATATACGCTAATATTCTGTCTGCTTTTCGGATAAATAATGCTATGGAGAAAAGATTTTCAAATCAGTTCACTGTAGCAATATCTTGGCCTTTTTCCAGAGACTGTACAGTTAATTCACTCAGCGGTACGTGTGAACGCTGTAATTGCTCTTTTCAGTAAAAATACTTGCGTTTATCAACAGCTGATTTTCATTTACAGTCCTAATGCCCCTCTACCCAGCTCTGTGAGGTTTCTCTGAAATTCTCCACAGCCTTCTCCAGTCTTGACTAATTCAAATCATTGTGTCAGATTTCATTTCATCATTTGTCCACTTCCCTGGTTCATTAATATAACAAACAGCAGACAGCTATTAGACTTTTGCCATGCAGAAAATAAATCAGTCAGTTTGCAATCTATAAGCAGAAACCAAGACAAGTTCAGACAAATCGCACTGAGGCAATTCACAGCATTACCGCTCTCGGGTATCTTCCCTCTCCTTTTGCAGGAGGTTCCTACCCCCACTGCAGAGTTGGCAGAAGGGAGCACACACACACGCATACAGCCCAGCTGCTCCCACCCGCAATTCAATGTACTAGCTTAAAAACATGGGAAGTTTGGCGAGCAGGAATCCACAAGACTGTGATATGCAGCAAGATGAGATGCAGGCACACAGCCCTTTTGGCAGCCTCTGCTATAGGAGTGGTAATCTCCAAGGAGAAGAGGCAGACAGCTGGGACAAAAGGGAATATTGTAAAACTGCCATAGCTTTCTTCCTTATGACCAAGTCAAAGAATTTAGTATCATCACTTTGTGATGCAGTTTCGCAGAGAGAGCAGTCCTATGATTCAAGCTAATTTAAAGCTACCCTAACACTGAAAGGGAAGTCTCACCCTTTCCCAACACATGATCCTGCCAAGTATCAACACCAGCATTTAGGCAGCCATGCAGTGAGAGTCTGACCGAAGTGATCCAGCTGAAAGCTAACCATGCAAATAACAAAAAAACCCCAAAACATAAGAACTCCCTTGTTTTCAGAGGGATCAAGGAATTAAGTCAGCTCCCCACGCATACCAGTACTGACAGACACTGAGGACCAGAATGCCTGGGTAGGAGAAGAGAAGGCAGGAGAGGCTGCCTGTTCCAGTACCCTCAGTCTTGCCTCAGCTTCAGCAGAATATGAAGGATGACTAGAAAAACGTGACAGAAGCTTGAAGCGTCAAAAGTGGAAAACTCACCAAAGACAAAAGCAATTCTTCACCTGTTCCATGATGTGGTATTTGGACAGGGTTCGTCAGTCTGCAGTTTCCCCTCTCTACCTTTTTGAAAAAAGTAATGAACCCTGTTCATACAGTTACCCAACTACAGGTTAATAGTAAGTTGTTTTCCTCTAGCTGTGTTTCCTATAACGACTGAAAAGAATTAGACATATTATCTGAAAACAATGAAAACTAGATTTGATGAAATTTGAAAAAGGATAATGAAATTGAAAACCTTCAACAAGACAAGTATTACAACAAATGTAACGTGTTTTGGATGTTACTTCCAAACCAGGGTAACTATCAGCTGCTACCTAAAGGGGTGCTCCTGCTTTCTTCATTCAAATCCAGGCTGCATGCTCCTGCGACATATTTTGTGTCACAATTGGCAACTGTGTGGGTACAGGATGAGTTGGTTCAGTGAACTGACATGACTGAAAACTAATCCTCCAATAAAAAACAGAGAAACTTCACAAACAAATCATTTTCTGCTGGATCAAGTCAATGAACTAATTCATTCTTGACTGAAGAATCACTTGGTCCATTGTAACCCGAAAGGAAAGGAATACGTAGCTGGAACTAGAGGGGATGCGGACTGACCTTTTCAGTAGTAGCCCACCATTACAGCAGTTTAACGGTGATATTATATGTACATATATATACACACACACAGTTCCATGCCCAGATCAGTACTTACACAGGGTGAATTGTACAACTGTATTTCACAGTGTTTCCTTCTTCCCCTACCCAATTTGATCTCGCTTAACAATAAAAGAGTCTTTAAAATATTTAAGATGACTAAATTCCACATAAAGTCTTCTACTAATCTTTACAAATTGCTGCTATCTGAAAAAAGTTTTCCTTCTGCCTTCCAACAGACACACTATTGCAGCAGCATACACTCTAATGTTAAGTCTCCTGTTAAGCACGGCTAAGTCTGCAAGTTTTCGTGAAAGAACCAGAAGCCTTTTCCCAGCATAATCAGAATCCAAGCAAATCATGTCATTTATGCTCTTATGAGTTTTAAGAAAGATAATTCTCTAATGTACCTGAAGTATGTCATGACGACACAATTTATAAAATGAGACACATATGAAGATGATGAAATAGTTTGCTTCTATTTCTCTCTTGGGGATTTATTCTCCTCGCCTACCTGTGCAGGTTTTTCTGTTCGGTTGGGTTTAAGAGTAATACTCTGTTTGGAAAAGAATCTTTATTTTTGTATAATATTCTCTGTAACTTAACAAGGTTCAGTGGAAACCCTGAGATCTTTTTAATCAAGACAGGACCTCCTACTCTCCACTTTCTTTTCTGATTTCACATGAACGGTAATTTCAAATTTCCACTTTAATATCATCATCCTTCATACTTCCCCTACAACTGCTTCCTCTCATAGATTCTAGTATAAAGTCGACGTGGTTATCAATGAATACTCCATTGTTAGCACATTTTCAAATGCTCACAAGCCTTCAATAAGCCTTCCACCCATTTCCATTTCCACTGTTTCTTCAGATAACCCATTTCCAATTTTCCATTTTAGCTCTCTACATAATAATCATCCAGAAAATGTCGTCATTGACAAAGATGACTAATGTCTCCAGAGCTCTTACATATTTCCCCGGGCTTCCACTTTTGCCATGTTCCCAAAACTGTCTTCTTTTTCAAGATAAAACTACTCAAGATTAGTTTGGCAAAACAGGAAACAATGGTTTTATGTTTAAACTTAGCAGTAATCAGCCAAGCTATTCTTCCATCTTTTCCTTGAGACGTCGTCATTGACAAAGATGACTAATGTCTCCAGAGCTCTTACATATTTCCCCGGGCTTCCACTTTTGCCATGTTCCCAAAACTGTCTTCTTTTTCAAGATAAAACTACTCAAGATTAGTTTGGCAAAACAGGAAACAATGGTTTTATGTTTAAACTTAGCAGTAATCAGCCAAGCTATTCTTCCATCTTTTCCTTGAGACTTCCAATTTAGATTAGTTTGGCAAAACAGGAAACAATGGGTTTATGTTTAAACTTAGCATTAATCAGCTAAGCTATTCTTCCATCTTTTCCTTGAGAGTTCCAATTTGCTTATGTATTTTCAATAACTTGCTGTGTTGTTTCTTTAATAGAAATTTCCCTTCTTCCAAAATGATTATTACTGCCTGCAGTTTGATTTTTAGATATGATTATGTATTTTCAATAACTTGCTGTGTTGTTAATAGAAATTTCCCTTCTTCCAAAACGATTATTACTGCCTGCAGCTTGATTTTTAGATATGACCACAGAAAAAAACCATTTCTAAATAGATTCTAGAAAATAGAAAATTGCTTATCAATAGATTTTCTTCTGTTTTACTTCAGCTCTACTCCTTAGAAGTGCTCTCAAATCTTTTACTAGTTTATGCTTAAAGCTAATTTGACAGAGACTGCCTAATCCACCTTTTCCCTGGTCTTACAAGATGCATCACAGAAAGCTTCGAATTGCTTCTCTCAGTAATTAATGCTAAGGTTTGTGCTTGTGAATATCTCAAAAGTAATCTAATTATGATCTTTCCTAAGACGGAGGACACAAGGATTTCATTTCATATCTGGCAACATGCCTTGAAACTCTTCATTTAAGCACAGCCTACTTCAGAGATACAGAGAATAACCTAAAAGGCAGTGAAAAGGCAAAGACTAAAGTGCTGAAGACAGGTGAAGAGAGAGAGAGTTGCAGTGAGTAAAAGAAACACGTATCGGGCTGACATAAAACTGGTTTCAAGTAATGGGAAAGCAGGGCATTGAGCCTGACCTGTCCTGACAGAGCTCAGGAATGAAAGCTTGACCCAAACCATAAACCAGCATAAAAGCAGTTTAAAAAAAAAATTAAGAAAAATTGTTAAGTCAATGACTAAGTCAATCACAGTGACATTCAGCAACACTGAAAAGTGACAAAGTCTCCATTAATGTATAGTCAACTACTTTTATAGAACACAGATAGGCCCTCAAAACGAAGGGTGTGAGCTGATTAAACATTTCAAAGAACTTGCATGCAACATTATGAAATTATTCAAACCCAAATAACATACAGAGGGAACCAAAACATATGCCTCATTTTCAGTCCATGATGGAATACACTGGACAGTATCAACGGAAAGGTCTTCTACAGAGGGAACCAAAACATATGCCTCATTTTTAATCCATGATGGAATACACTGGAGAGTATCAACGGAAAGGTCTTCTGGTGAGTAAAAGAAACACGTATCGGGCTGACATAAAACTGGTTTCAAGTAATGGGAAAGCAGGGCATTGAGCCTGACCTGTCCTGACAGAGCTCAGGAATGAAAGCTTGACCCAAACCATAAACCAGCATAAAAGCAGTTTAAAAAAAAAATTAAGAAAAATTGTTAAGTCAATGACTAAGTCAATCGCAGTGACATTCAGCAACACTGAAAAGTGACAAAGTCTCCATTAATGTATAGTCAACTACTTTTATAGAACACAGATAGGCCCTCAAAACGAAGGGTGTGAGCTGATTAAACATTTCAAAGAACTTGCATGCAACATTATGAAATTATTCAAACCGAAATAACATACAGAGGGAACCAAAACATATGCCTCATTTTCAGTCCATGATGGAATACACTGGACAGTATCAACGGAAAGGTCTTCTAGGTGGTCTTTTGTAGTCTAGTCTAGAGTTCAAACATACTCACTGCTAAATTGCAAAGAGAAAAGTACACACGCAACATGCAGGTCTTTAGCCTCTACTTCTAGAGTGCAAAAAACTTGAAATAACCTCTCAGTGGCAAACACACACTCTCCCAGTTTGGCAAAGTACTGAACTGGAGTATGTAACAAATTCCGTACCAACATGCTATAGAAATTCTGGATCGACAAAACAGTCTGCAGTGGAATCATCCTTTAAGTTAGAGTGGTAAAAATTAAAAAGTTCTGGATCGACAAAACAGTCTGCAGTGGACCCTTTAAGTTAGAGTGGTAAAAATTAAAGACACACTCCTTAACATTTGCTGAGAGTCTGTTCACATCCTGTTAGTTCTTGAAATCAGGGAAGATGGCCTAGGGATAACTTTATCTTACTCTCTCCTACCAACATACCACACTGACCGTTCCAGCCAGTTCTATGCACATGTATCGCATCTGTAAGTAAAGCAAATTCCCAAGACTTTATTATTGATTAGGATATGATCCCACTAAGAGGTTTTGGGGGGGGATTGGGTTTTGTGTTTTAACATAAAAACATTTAAACTCCCTTTTTAAACAAGGAGTTTCCATAGATCAAAATCAAATTTTGAAACAGTCAGGCTAAAGTCCACAACATTGTATTTTTCATTTGCCTTCTCCTTACTAGACAGAATCATGTGAAAGAAACTAAAGAAAATGTCTCATCTTTTATTTTATGGAAAGATTAAAAATACCAAATGGGGGAATCTGATATCTCATAAGAGATACTTAAGCAAGAAAAAAAAAAGATAATTACTTCTCAGTAAAAATGCAGAGACGGGATTTTCTACTTAAAGCATCTAAGTAGTTTTCAAGAAAATACTGAGAAAGTAATCATTTTCAAAACAGCACGGTACTTCTAAAGCAGTTAGATTTTTTTTTCTGAGAGAGAAAAACATTTGCTTGATCCTTTGACATTTAAGGATACTTACCCATCCAGGAATCAAGATAAAAAAATCTACGTTTAGTATAACAAATAAAAACACGCTGCTTGATATTAAAAAAATACTAAGTTGAATGAGTAGAAGAAAAACCTTTTTTTCAAGGGTCAAATATTCTGTAATACATTTAAGATAAACTACTAAAATATACATAGACCTCAGCACGTAACTCTGACTCTTACTGTGAGTGCAGAAGAGACTGCCTGCCATATAGCAGGCCACCTGGGTCAATGTGAGCACTCCTGAGACAATCAGCAGTTAACTGCAGCATAAAATTCATAAGCCTTTGACCCTGATAAAGCCTTCAGGATGAAATATTTAAGTAGAATTGTTTATGGTATTTAACTACACACCAGTGCCTTTTTCTCCATAAATGTTCAGGGACTTTTTTTTCCCAGCAGGGCTAGCATTGATCCATTTGAGTTGTTTTGCAGAACAAGTGCTAAGAAAACATACAAGAAACGCATGGACATTAAAAACTGCCCCGTAATAATTTTGGAAAGCAAAATGTTACAAGGACAAAATATACAGAAAAAAGATCCTTAAATCAAGGTGCTAAAAATCATACGTAGCTTTCTAAATACATGGTCTTTTTCTCTGAGCCTTATATGGCTCAGAAAATGCTGAGCTTCTAAAAATTCCCATTTTTGTCTGCTTCAGACTCACATCAGGATGTCCTTTCGAATACTTTGGCCCAACTGTTAATGTGACTTTCTGGTTCCAAGATGACAGCCACAAATATGTGAATAACTACATCTATATATAAACATTCATCTTACACTATAAAATAAACCAGAAAAATCTATAGAATGGTTTTGTACATACCAATACATCATTTTCACATGTCCAAGCACTTGGATTAGATTCAAGTTTACTGACACAAACTATAAATCTGTCTGGAAACACACGTAGCTCTATACAAAAAGAATTGAAAAGAAGATTACAAAACTTATAACCATATTCAAACCCACACATAATGACAACATATATGCATGTTATTTTAGCAAACAAAATAATTTATTGTTTAAATTGCACACTAACTCACTTTATGCACTCTATTAGTTTCTTACCTACTCTTTTCAATACCCCCTCCCTCCTTCTGTTTTGCTTTTTTAAACCATTCAAAACCAAATCAATAAGTCAGAGTAAGTTTAATTCCCAAGAGGATAGTCATGGTTGCAAATCAGTCCACCTGCACCCCTGGACAAATATACCAGACAGAACCAACAGACAAACCACTTAACAATGATTTCTTTTGTGCTATTCTGGTGAGGAGTCTTTTCATCACAAAACCTGTAAATTATGTTTGTAATACAGCACAACATATTCAATCAGGATTTGGCATAAAAACTCAGCATAAGGCCAAGTGTTTCAAACTCTGACTACAGTGATTTTTGAAGTCATTAAACTAATTGGTTAACTACTACCAAATTACATATTTTATTCAAGATCACATGGTTTGTTATGAACACAAAAAGTTTCTATTTACAAAGAATTAAAAATTGAAGGGTTCTCAGGTTAGAACAGACCAGACAAAGCTTTATTCAGTACCTAGCAATGCTATGAAAAGAGCACAGCTGGATATTTACTTTACATATCTGATTATTTCCAGTTTACTATCTTTGTATTTTCAGCTCAGATTTTTTTGATGTCAGTTTTTGTTTTGGTTTGGTTTTATAAAAAGGGAGTTACTAATTTTTAAAGTGTTATACTTCAAAAACAAGCTGTAACACCTTATTTTCTGGGACAAGAAAGAGACAAGGCACACAGAAAAAAATACAAGGTAGACCTCATAGATTCTTTTGGTAGAATATCTCCTCACAGCGAATTGAGTATAGGCATGGTGTGCGCAATTTGCCAGTGACCATGAGGTCATCCATATGGGCAACTACCTCTCTACAAGGTACTGCTTCTTCATCAACAGCCTATCTCCATTAGCATCTGCCAAAACCCTCTGAGTGCATACCAGCAGTGACTTTTCTAGAGTCATGACAATGAAAAGATGGGGATGTTGAAACAGATTACCTTGCATTTGCCATTGGCTGAAAAAGCATACACAGAGACCTCAGATGCATCTGTACTGGCACAATAGCTTGCTAAGCTACTATAACTTGATAATGAATATGAGCCTTTCATAATCCCTTCAGAAATATCAACTCTGTTAGCAAAACTGTGTCCAAGGAAGCATTCATGCTGTGCCTTATGTCCAGACTACTCCTTCCCTGCTTGTATCCTCAAGACCTGAAAAGGCACCCGCAAAGGTCTAGCACAATGGCTTTCAAACTGCGAGCAGTCTACGGACATCTTCCAAATGGGCTATACAAGAAAAGTTGGACAACTGTTGCAAGGACTGAATTTGTTATGTGGGGTTCCAATAACAGTGTCTTGGGTAAGTTTACTTTAGATATTGAGTGAGCAACACCAATTAATATATGCAAGATTCTTCTTCTATTAGGCTCAATGTTTGGTTTTTATTTGTGAGGTACTAGGGGTATCTTACAGAAAGGAAACACTGGTGCCAAATTAATAATTTTTTTTTTTTTTAGGATATTTGCTTATTTTGCTATTTATTGGGACCATAACCTAGCAAAATGAAGTTCCTTTCTTGTTAGGAACTTCACGTGGAAGCAAAGTTTTGACAGTACCATCATAGTCTCTTTTTTCGGGCTGCGCTAGTAGGGCAAGTTCATTCCAGTTAGACATTTTTATCATTACATTTTATAACAATCTCACTTGCTGGCTAACAAAATGGAAGTATCTTAAGGTATTCATTGATGCCTAAAAAAGTTCAAATTTAATACACAGAAACCAATGCTGAGATAGCAATGCAGACATTCTGCTGTTCTATTCTAACTGTTCCTCCAGGAGGGTGGCAGAACAAGTCTGATGAAATATTTAAAATCAACACTCCAATCTCTTTAACCAATATGGCCTTAGAAAACAACTAGTTGGCATTTGAAGAGAGATTTAAATATTTACAAATATAATGAATTCCTATAAAAATAAAAATTATTTTAAAATATCCACTCAAGTCTTCAATACTTTTAAGTGCACCTAATTGATTTATTTTGCCTTTTTTAATACAAAAAGGTCAACACAAAGGGCAGTGATCGTTATAGATCCTTTTTATTGCTGTTGGCAGGACAGGATTGGTATCACTTCCTTACACAGCATATTGGCTTGAGAAAACATGAAAAAAAGATCTGGTCCAATGACATCACCTATGTAAAGATTTTATAAGACTGAGGTGAATGAAAGCCTTTTCTTGCATACACTTGTACTGTACAGTTGATGTCACAAGACACTCGAGCAGTAATGAAGTGATTCATACTGCAACCTCTGGTTGATTCACCCTGCAGAGACTCAGTAAAATGCTGAGTCTCATCATTCTTACAGAATTTGGTGTGGCTTAGTCGACTACCCTGCGGCAAGGCATACACAAATTTAAAATTAAGTTTTAAAAAAAATCCATCATATGTTAAGAAATACTTTTTTTTTTTTTTTAGGAAACATCCTCTAGGAAAAAAAAAAAACACAAAAAAACCAAAACAACAAAAAAACCACAAAACAAGCTCTGAAAGAAGTTTTGATTAAGTAGATCAAAGTCTGACAAAGTACTAGTTTATGTTCCCTTTTTTCTCCCAGAAATGCAAAATTCTAAGTAACACTATAAGAAACTGATTTCTTACCACGATAACGTTTCCCTTCAGCACAACGGAGATTAACCCATCTCTTCATAAAGTAGGCAGTAATGTGAAAACTGTTGGCTGCAACATAAAACAAAGGGGTAATAATAAGTGTAAGGTTATCTTGGGCATTCTGGTCTCAAAGTGTTGCACATCTGCAAAGACAGGATTGAGACAAAGCAGCAGCAGCTCAAGAATACAAAATAAAATGTAACTTTAAAGGATTATTTTTAAAAAGAAATTGCTCATACTGAGGTCTCAAGAAATTAATATCTGAAATGGGAAAAAACAAAATAACTTACTAACCACCAAGCTCCGGTATCCAACCACAGAAACAAATTTAAATCAATTAATTGATCAGAGGTGTCATCTGCTTAATAGCCTAGTGTCACAGTCACTAGTCCAATAGGCTAGTCCTATTCACTATGATTTTTTCATACATATTCTACAAGAACACTACAGATGACCGTTTACTTAACTGCCTTCTAGAGAAACAAAAGATGGCTATAAAAAACCCGCAAACACAAAAAACCAAACATGAAAGGTCTTAATTATCTTCAAGTCCATTGAATTCAGTGAGAAATGCATACATTTAAACTCCTCAGTATCTACAAGTGGACAGAGGTAGCCTGGCCGACCCGGCAGATACCTGTAACATACACAGAGGCTTCTTCAGTTTCTACTCTTGAGAACGACAGAAATCCTCGTGCACCAGGAGCATAAGAAAAGGACAGCAGGGACTATATTATGGCAAAGAAACTACTAGACTAAGGAAATCAGCTTTTACTTTTGTTCTATTTAAATTCCCAAATGACCCTGAGTAAATCACTTAGGACTTGATTCATAAAGGTATTTAGCAACCTAACTCCCACTGAAATTCATCTGTGACTCCTCCTCCATAGTCTCTCTGTAAGCCTCACTAAAATGAATGCACGTAAGAGGGTTAGTGGTGTTTCCCCTAACTTGGATGGGTTTTACAAGATTGCTGCTTCCAAGACAGTCAGATATCCTAGGTGCAATTACCACAGAAAAGTTAGAAAATTAAGTGCTACTGCTGTTGTTCTAATCTAACCATTTAAAAAGAAGTAAGGAAAGCCTGTTTGTTCCAGTCTCAATCTCTACTGAGCAAGCTCCAAGGCATGCCTTATTTCTAAGTATAAGCCCCAAAATGCATGACCTCTCCTGCACAGTCTACAGCCCTCCTACCTGTACAAGAGCTCCTGGAGCTCACCATCAAGTGCTGTTCAGCGTCATTCTCATTAAGAACTACAGTTATTGATCTCCATCAATCCCTTTGAAATTTATCAGCCATCTTTTTTCCTTCCCCTCAGGAAGATACCTAAAATTTGACTTCCCTTTAGAGATCAAGTCAAGATGTGACAAGTCGAACCATCCTTTAAAAATGATGAGCACTAGCGAAAAATTTGGATGTAATCCACCAGCTTTATTAACTGTATATTTACGAGCACAATTAAAGAAAATTAATTTTAGCTATTCCCAGTTTGGCATCCACAATTCTTTAATGTTGTTTAGTAGGGTTATCCAAATCAAAGAATTTTCCCTGTGTATAAATAAGTTATTAGTGTGATAATAGCATCTTTCACTATGACCTCTGTAAAGCTGAAAAAGTAACATTCCTAAACGTACCAACTTTGCAAACAAATCTTCAGAGAATGAATATTAAACGAGTCTTTTCACCTCCATTTGTCTGGGATATTCCAAATGTATATTTCGTGAGAGGAATTTAAAAAGAAAAAGTGTATATCTTTTGTTTTTCACAGGGAAAAGCACGATACTTCATTCCTGAAATTCTTTTATGAATCAGTGACTTGTATATCTGTTTATTTTTCTTGCTGTCCTGGAATTCTCCAAGACATTAAGAGTTTGATCATATTTGATTCACTAATGGTGAGAACAGTTTCAAATTCCTCTTAAAGGTCCTTGATTCAGCTAGCTACTCTTCTCCAGAAGCGAAGATCTACCTCAAATCTAACAAAATAAGTAATTATGTAAGAGATCAAGACACCTCTACATTACTTTTGCAGTGCCAGCTTAAGTCTGAAAGTCTTACAAAGCCTTCACAGGGAGTTGCACCTGAGCTAATACGCTCAGCCCAGAGGGACTACCACTAGAAATAATTTTAGTTTCCATCACTAGGTACTACCTGACTTTGCTGAAAAAGCCTGAAGAGATGATTTGCTGTTACTTATTGCCAACTGCGAGAATTTTAAGATGCATTACATGCAGGATACCTGTATTTTGAAAGTATCACACAGCTATGTTCAACTGTTTTGAAACTCTCTTGTATGTCACATCTGATCTAATCCATAGTCAGCTGCAGTTTGCAAAACTTCCCTAGTTTTAAAGTTGTCAGTTACTGCAGAACCATAAGTAGTGTGATATCCTCTTTCTGCTTCCTTCAAGAGAAATATATTATCCAATTAAACATTCTGCTTCATCAAATAAGAAACTAAAAAATAAGCCCCACAAGAAAATCTTTGTATCTGACAACTTCATGCAACTTGCAGCTTTTTAAACTTTCAACACAGTTACTCAGCATGAGTCTAAGTCTGCTCTCAATTCCAGACTTGTCCACCGTCAATGCTGTTTATATACTAGCACATACTAATGTTGGCATTGGGCAAGCTGTGGATTATGCTCCAGGGAAGACAGCCAGTGTATACCCAAGGACCAAAAAGCTGCTGTTCATCATATCTGGAAGGAGGGATCGACTGATATGTACCAAATGATCCATCACTAGCTCCTTTTAAGCACACCATGGAAGTTTTAACCTCAAGCTACATACAATGTTTTGCAGCCAGCAACAGAGAGAAAGTTCACAGATCTTAGGCTCAGCAAATCCAGCTGGTCCAACCTTCAGTTTCCCCTTCATCATGCAACATAGACAAAGCTCCATTTGCAGATTACCAACATGGAAGCAGAAATAAAATTGTTCTTGGTGATCTGGAGTTTTGTTTTTCTTCCTTCAAAACTGCGCACCTAACTCATCAGATCCAGGTTCCAAAAAGAAACAGAAAAAAAAAAACCAAAATCAAAAAATCCCAAACTCGGCAAAATAAGTAGACCCTGACACCCAAAATGTGACTGAATACAAGTGGTTCTGGAAAAGCCACAGTTCAGTTTCAGCTGAAATATGCAGCAGTGAGTGCTGCCTTTTAAGGGAATGCTAATTTGCCCTGCTTGTTATATTTCATAGTCCCACGACACCGAGAGGAAGTATCGGCCACTGACTCTCCCCTGTAAGACTATCCAGCAGCACTTGTTTTCCAAAGGAGTCACAGCCAAGCCGACTTGCGCTTCCAGCAGGCTGCCAAAGGAGAGGCCGTGGTACAGCGTGGAGCAGCGGGAAGCCCTCTCCCACGGTTATTACGGACCATTCATCCGGGAGCCTGGGAAAATGCCGCTGAGCTGCTGAGTTATCTGGTGCAGCCTGGCAGGTGTTCGCTTCCCAGCACAATCTCGCACCTGCATGGCTCTCTAACTAAATTCACTCAAGTCTTCTCCAAAGTCACAGTACAAGCCTAAGGTCGACTGCCCCCCAAACATTTCCGTATCTGACACGCACCTATTTCTCATCACACAGTATTTTTATACCATCTTTTTAAAAAAACACATCCACCTATTTTTCCTCCCAGCCTAGATGTTTCATATTTCTGACAGGCTGTTCTGGATTAGAACTGCCTCTAGGTTTGGAAAGTAACTTGCAACACATAGATATTAAAAATATGAAAGTATTAATTTCTTAAGTTACAATGTGAAAGTAAATACACAGGTGCATTAGACTTTCTGAAACACTATATTGTACATTAAAAAAAAAAATCTACATTTTGCTTATGCTAGATTAATTATTCCACAGATTAAGCTATAATAGTAATAAGGTTTACAGTATATACAGCTTTTCATCTTCAAAGTACTCTGCAGACATATTATTACACTGCTTTTTAGCATTCATATTTCTCCACTTAAAATTATTCACCACCAAATCCAAATTCCTGATCGTTTGTAAACAAAACAAAAAAGGAATATTTTATTCTAAACCTACTGTTAATTGTGCAGCCTTCCTTCCCCAAAACAAATGTTCATATTCATGGCATGTGCTCCAGAGTAGGTTGCCATTCCTAACTTAGGAGAGATTCAAAACCAAACACTGGCATGTAAGTCTAAGTCTAAGTCTAGGATAGACTTAGAGACTGCAGACACAAAAAGCTGTTGAGACTTCCTGAGCCTTTTCTGGTGTTCAGAATGGGTACAGAATTTCTGTATCATCTTAGACACACATACAAAAAATAAACAACATGATTAATGATAACAAGCATCTTCACCTAGTGCAAATTTTTATATACCAAAGAGTGGGTTTCAGAACAACTTAAAACAGCTTAGGATGGCATCCATTCTTTCCATCCATTCTGCCTTCAGTTCAACGATTTTTTAAACTATTTTTTAAAATTTTCATTATTTCAAGTGATACACACAAGGAAGTGCACAGGAAAAGGTATACTGATCAAGGTAAAATGAAGCCCATAGACTTAAAAAAAATGTTTAATACCTAAGAAAAAAATCATTCAGGCCATCAAATTTATATACATAAAGTATAGACTAAAAGAAAGACAAAAAGACTTGGGTGCAGTATTGAGTGAGTATCACTGCAGGGTCTGATCTCGCAAACTCTTATAGCTGCAAATAAATTCAGTGATGTAATTTGCCTCTGTCTTTTTCCAGGATGCCTTACAGTCAGCTTAAACCAAGTATAGACAAAAAGAGAGTCCTGATTTTTTTTTTTTCACCTTACTCTTTCACAATTGTATTAGTATTAGTGCCATTTGTCTATCTGCTACATCTTCTGAACACAGGCCAGTTGCCAACACAAACAGGCAAGAGATCTGTCTCATCAAGGACCTGTGGACAAGATTTAGTTCCTAACAAGGTCTCTGACTGGAAGAAAGACATTAACCTCTAAATTAATCTGATTGAGACAGGATGAGATAGACCTAGCAGAATCCTCTCTGCTATCAGAACATCAACAGTTGTTCACGGCACACCGTCTAAAATCTTCAGATTATGAGCCATTAACAGTGAAACTGGATTGAGTCATTTTATGAAATCCAAGAGTAGGGTTGTAGGGCTCTCCTCTAGCAGAAGAGGTATGGAATTCACTCCGAAATCAGAACTATACTGGCCAAACTGGATCCAGGATAAGGTATTTCTTAGCCTGCTTGTTATGAGCATTCTGGAGGAAAGAACAAAGAAAAGCATGTGTGAGACCATCTGGCCACAAGACGATTAATGGACCTGATGGAGGTCCTGACAACACACCAGCTCCAAAGGAAAAAGACCATCTTCCCTCACTAATACTTCAGATGGAGAGACAGGCTGATCCAATCCTGGAAAACAGCTCTTAAGATTCTGTCTCTCAATACCCATTCATAATGCATAAGCAATAATAGCTAGTGCCACCTGCTAATGCATTCAAGCACATAAACACAGAGCAATATATTTGATGGTCAACGTACCATTATCACAAACAACTGTTTTCTAATAGGAAACAAGATTCGATTTCACCCTTTTGTTGATCTCTGACTCAACGACCATATTATTAATTGCATGTGATGGGCTTTAACACATGAACTGAAAGCCATTTACGAATCCTCACCATTTTGAGCATATAAACTGTATTCCAGCCTGTCCTGGTTTGGCTAAAACAGGG